>NC_057804.1:658951261-659056275 GCF_018294505.1 Triticum aestivum
TCAAAAAAAACAAAAACCATGGCCACTGAAATGCTGACGCGTGGATGCCTTTTGGTCCCGGTTGGTGCCACCAACCGGGACCAAAGGCCCTCCTGCCTGGGCTCGGCGCACCGGCCACGTGGAGGCACATCTGTCCGGTTCGTGTTAGAACCGGGACTAAAAGGGGGAGGCATTAGTAACGACCATTTAGTCCCGCTTCAAGAACCGGGACTAAAGGCCTTTACGAACCGGGACTGATGCCCCCTTTTCTGCTAGTGACCCTACAAATGCCAGTTTGGTAAAGTGCAGTAATGTAAGAAATTATTTAGAGAACACTCTTAATCGTCATATCCTCTAATTTGCTCAAGCAACCTCATCTGCATTGTGTTTACATCTTAATTTCTCCATCTAAATGCATGCAGTGACGGCTTTGCCAGACTGCACACAGGGGATGATTCCACTTCTAGCCCATCATCAAATACTCTCCAGGAGTTCCGTGATGGTTGGCTTGCTGCCGCCAAGCACCAGCTCAGCATCAGGCCCAAGTCGCCGTCCCCTGAGGAGCGGATGAAACGCAGACAGGAGCATAAGCTCAAGGGCTTGGCCATAGCGCTCAACACATATGCCAAGCGAAACAACATGCAGGCATGCCAAAATAAATCATAATCAGAATATTATGTTTGCTTGCGATTTTGCTTAACCACACATATTAAGGTGTGTCGAGAGTTATTATGGAACTATTCAAGGTTGGCAAGAACTTCACAACTTAATTAAGTCTTGTGCGGGTTATGGATGCAAAATTGCAAATCGTGCAATTTACTGCTGACCGGATCTGTTATACTTGTACTCACATGTGTCGTTTCTATTTCAGATCAATGAGTTAGAATTCGTGGAAGAGAAAGAGAGGAATCAAGTCGATGGATGCGCAGCACTATATGTGCACTCAAACTTTCTGGTGAAAGGTTCAGATGGCAAACATACTATGTTCTTTGCTGAGATGCGTCCTGACTGCACAGGGAAGAGGATGTTGTTCTCTGCACCCCTTTGGAAAGAAACAACTATGGTAAGTTGGTAACTATATACTTGGGTGGAATCTCCATGGTTTTTCTTTATTCATCTCATGTGCTAATATATACATATATTTTTTCACACATAAAAAAGGTCATTGTTTCGGGTGCGATGATCGAGCAAAGGAGCTTAGGCATCCCTCGGGCGGTGGCTACCTGGGTGGACACAATGAGATTTTTTTTCACTTGGAGGAGTTGGACAGTGATGATGATTATTTTATGTGAAAGGAATCTATATATCCACCAACACAGAACCACAAACTGATATGCTTGGTCTTGGTCTACTATATGGTTAAGGTTCTTTCTAGAGGAATGTTATTGTAGCAAGGGGGCATGTGACATGTAGGGAGTAAGGGAAGGAACAGAAGCATATGTATCTTTAATCTCTATCTCTACCACCTAAAAAAAAGGGTCTGCCTATGTCACATCTAGATGTGAGATAATACCTCACATCTAATGTGACATCATCCCGTAATCCCCCACCCCTTCGTTGACAAATCTTTCCATCACTCAGCTTGTTAGTTTGTCTCTGCCTGTTTGTTTGTCTGTCACGGCCTGTCCCAGCCCACCCAGCCCGGGCACATCCCTCCTCCCACCCGGGCAATGTTGTTGGGCTTTTTCATGGGCTGTTGTTTGTTTGTGAAAAAAAACTGCGCCTTGTTTGCCTGGGCCTTGTTGACAAAATAAAAAATAGCAAGTTTGTTATTTTTCCCCCTATGGGGAAAATGCTAGTGGCAGATTACCCCTGTGGAGAAAATGCAGATACTACAAAAAAAAAACTGAAGAAAAACCTGACATAATGTGACATTCGAAATACCAATCCTTGAAATACTGATAACTCAATAACAAAAAATGATAGGTGATAAAATAAAATGCTAGGAGGATTACGATCTTACCTGCATAGAAGAATGAGGATTGGCTCTGAGCAACTGAAAATAACTGCGCCCGGAGACTGCGGCCTCCAGCCCCTGAGACTGAAATTGAAACTGATCAAACTTAAATTGAAACTGTGAAATCACGAGGAAACTGAAACTGAATTACTGAAAACACTGGTACATTATTTTAGCCAATTCAAAGATGAAATAGCTGAACAAAAAAGAAAACCGAACACTCAGGAAAAAATAAAATAATGAAAGATTGAACAAGAATTAAGACTAAATTGAGATAATGACAGAAGATGACTGATAACCGAACATCAGACACTTGTTTAAACAAATAATTGTTCAACAGACAAAACAAAACAAACACAAGCACTGGATCACAAAGTAGCGCAGATCTTCGAACTAAAAAAGAGTAACAACTCTTCAGATCTTGTTAATGACCATGATCATTTTGAACTCCTCGATCGCTGCGCCTAATGGTGATCAGTACACCATCGCCCACACTAAGGTTCTATTCAAACAGAAACTCCTGCCACCCCTCCTTTTAAAATTCAACTCAACCGTCCCGGCAAGTCTTGTACGCAACAGTGCTGATGCTCCCTATTCCTAGACGTATATGCCAGCAATATGAAGACTCGAAACCACCTTTAAAGGTATTTTCTGAAGAGAAAAAAAAGAAAAAAAGTTAACCACTGTTAGACTTCGAAAAAAACATGGCATATAAAAAATACATAAAAAGGACTAAAAGATAAAAAAAGAAAAGATGAACACTTACCATCACAAACTTTTTTATGTTTATCTTGGTCAAGCAGTGAACAAACGGCACACCCAAGAACATATTATCGACTGGAAGAATGTCCAACAAGTTTACAAACTCATCATCGTCCAGCTTCATGGACCGGTTGATCACTGTGGACTCCCAGACTTCATCGAACCTAGTGGAGGGGCTAAGATCCACATATGCAAGATACACCTTCACGACTGGTCCGTTCAGATCAAAATGGACAGGGATCCCTCACTCAAAGACTTATGCTCCATGAAACTCTCCCATCCAGAACCGCATATGCGGGTCATTGTTTGCCCTTTCCTTAAACTTGCAACAAAAACTTCCCCACTCTTAGACTCAAAAGTCAAAGCTGTGTCTGTGATGCTATTGAACTCTGGCCTGACATTGCATGGAGCGATCTGCACACAAAAAATGAAGGATAATTTTATTAGAAAAATAATAAGCACACACGATCAGAGGATTTAGTGAGTGCAAAAAAACACGAACGAAAACAGAGAGTTACCACTCATCGCTAAGTCTCCAGCCAGCCAAATACCAAATGACCTGGCACTGACATAGTGGTTGCGGCAGTCATTGGACAAGCAGATGTTGCACTCCATTTGTAACAAAAACAAGCATTTATGAGAAAAAAATATCGCTTAAGAAACGAAATAATAGTGAACACTTAACTAAACTGGAAACAGACTAGGGGCAAGGAAGGTCTAGCCGTTGTGGGGGCAGGGGAAGCAGGCCTGGAATCTTTGTTTTCCATGGTGAAACTTCATCGCATCCCAGCTATATTGTTGCATGGAATAAAAAGCGAGAGTAGCAGCCAGTGGCAGATGAAAAGACTACAAATAGACTATGTACTGAATCACACTCAAATTTATTAAAGTGTTTCAGATCACCTCCCCCCACGCATGCATGGGGGCTGTTATTCTTTCAGGAATGAATAGTGTGGGACACATACTGCAAAGCTAAAAATGACACCTACTGATAACTGAAGAAAATGAGACCTATTGGAACCTAAACCTGACACCGCTCCTTGATGCCAGTAAATATCTAAATTAACCTCGCGCAATCAGTTTTCGGAAGAAAAAAAAAAGACCGCAACAACTTAGCATGGCCGTGTGAAAACACACCACAAAAAAAATGGAAGACTGGAGCTCTAGATAAAAAATGGACGACTGAAAGGAACCGACGAACAACTAATACACACCAGAAAATAAAAAAGATTAGCAAAAGATGGACCATGTTACTGATCAAATAGAGCAAACATCTTAATATGGTCATGTAAAAACTGAGAAACTCAGGGCTTGCGTTATTGCATATTTTTTTACCAAAATTATGAAAAGCATCTATAATGTGGGTCATTCCTGAATCTCCAACTGGTTGATGTCCAGAGTCGAATCACATGACAAGGATAAACACGAGCAACATCCTAGTCGTAATAAAACATGACCCCGGACTTGCAACTGGCCGTGACTACACAAACTAAAAAGGGAAAAGGGCCTGAGTTGCGAGTCAAATGTTTGCTTGCAACTGGGCCCCACTCTCGAATTGAAGAGTCCATGGTCAACTTGAAACTAGGGTGCTTATACAAACTAAAAAAACATAAATGGCCCCCCGAGTTGCGATTCCGGGGTCAACTTGCAACTAGGGTGCCTATACACACTATAAAAAACATAAAAAAAGGCCCTCGAGTTGCAAGTCTAGGGTCACTTGCAACTGGTCACAACTATACAACTATAAAGGGAAAGGGGCCTAGTTGCAAGTCGAATGTTGATTTGCAACTGGGCCCCACTCCCCGAGTTGCGAGTTCGGGGTCAACTTGAAACTAAGGTGCTTATACAAACTACAAAAAACATAAATGTCCCCCCGAGTTGCGAGTCCGGGGTCAACTTGCAACTAGGGTGCCTATACACACTACAAAAAACATAAAAATGGCCCTCAAGTTGCAAGTCTAAGGTCAACTTGCAACTTTTCACGACTATACAACTATAAAGGGAAAAGGGCACAGTTGCAAGTTGAATGTTTGCAAGTGGGCCCTACCCCCCGAGTTACGAGTCCAGGGTCAACTTGCAACTATGGTGCCTATACAAACTACAAAAAACATAAAATGACCCCTGAGTTGTGAGTTCAGGGTCAACTTGCAACTGGTCTTGACTATACAACTATAAAGGGAGAAGAATGGACTTGCAACTAGGGCAACTACTACTAAGAAGCCCCAGCTGCGAGTCGATGGTGGACTTGAAATTGGCTATTACAACTACAATAGCCCCATTTGCCAGTCGAGGGTGAACATGCAACCGGGACAAGCCTAGTTGCGAGTCGAGAGTGCACTTGCAATTGGGACAACTACACTACAACATAAGCCCAGCTGTGAGTAGACGGTGCACTTGCAACTAGTGCAACCCCTACAACTAGCAAAAAAAGCACCAGTTGCAATTAGGGCAACTACACTACTACAAGCCCAGTTGCGACTTACAACTAGGCCACCCCTACAAAGGAAGCCCCAGTTGCAAGTCGATGGTGGACTTGCAACTGGGGCAACTACTGCTACAAAGCCCTAGTTGTGAGTCAATGGTGGACTTGCAACTTGGGCAATTACAACTACAAAAAGGCCCCGGTTGCGAGTCGAGGGTGAACATGCAACTGGGACAATTACAACTACAAAGCCCTAGTTGCGAATCAATGGTGGACTTGCAACTGCAGCAATTACAAATATAAAAAGGCCCAGTTGTGAGTCGAGGGTGAACAAAAAGGCCTCGGGTTGTAACCGGGGCAACCTACAAATACAAAAAGGAGCTCCCGGTTGTGAGTCGAGGGTTAAGTTGCAACTGGGGGTCAACTACAACCAAGGAAAAACAAGCCCCTAGTTGCGAGTGTTGGGGAACATAGTAATTTCAAAAAATTTCCTACGTACACGCAAGATCATGGTGATGGCATAGCAACGAGAGGGGAGAGTGTTGTCCACGTACCCTCGTAGACCGTAAGCGGAAGCGTTATGACAACGCGGTTGATGTAGTCGTACGTCTTCACGATCCGACCGATCCAAGTACCGAACGTACGGCACCTCCGAGTTCAGCACACGTTCAGCTCGATGACGATCCCCGGGCTCCGATCCAGCAAAGCTTCGGGGATGAGTTCCGTCAGCACGACAGCGTGGTGACGATGATGATGCTCTACCGGCGCAGGGCTTCGCCTAAACTCCGCGACGATATGACCGAGGTGGAATATGGTGGAGGGGGGCACCGCACACGGCTAAGGAACGATCCGTAGATCAACTTGTGTTGTGCCTAGAGGTGCCCCCCTGCCCCCGTATATAAAGGAGCAAAGGGGGAGGGGGCGGCCGGCCTAGGAGGGGCGCGCCAAGGGGAGTCCTACTCCAACCGGGAGTAGGACTCCCTCCTTCCTTGTTGGAGTAGGAGAAGGGGGAAAGAGGGGGAGAGGAGGAAGGAAAAGGGGGCCGCACCCCTTGTCCAATTCGGACCAGAGGGGGGCTGCGCGCCTCCTTCCTTTCGGCCTCTCTCCTCTATTCCCGTATGGCCCAATAAGGCCCATATACTCCCCGGCGAATTCCCGTAACTCTCCGGTACTCCGAAAAATACCCGAATCACTCGGAACCTTTCCGAAGTCCGAATATAGTCGTCCAATATATCGATCTTTACGTCTTGACCATTTCGAGACTCCTCGTCATGTCCCCGGTCTCATCCGGGACTCCGAACTCCTTCGGTACATCAAAACTCATAAACTCATAATATAACTGTCATCGAAACCTTAAGCATGCGGACCCTACGGGTTCGAGAACTATGTAGACATGACCTAGAACTATTCTCGGTCAATAACCAATAGCGGAACCTGGATGCCCATATTAGTTCCTACATATTCTACGAAGATCTTTATCGGTCAAACCGCATAACAACATACGTTGTTCCCTTTGTCATCGGTATGTTACTTGCCCGAGATTTGATCGTCGGTATCCAATACCTAGTTCAATCTCGTTACCGGCAAGTCTCTTTACTCGTTACGTAATGCATCATCCCGTAACCAACTCATTGGTCACATTGCTTGCAAGGCTTATAGTGATGTGCATTACCGAGAGGGCCCAGAGATACCTCTCCGACAATCGGAGTGACAAAACCTAATCTCGAAAACGCCAACTCAACATGTACCTTCGGAGACACCTGTAGTACTCCTTTATAATCACCTAGTTACGTTGTGACGTTTGGTAGTACCCAAAGTGTTCCTCCGGTAAACGGGAGTTGCATAATCTCATAGTTACAGGAACTTTTATAAGTCATGAAGAAAGCAATAGCAACATACTAAACGATCAAGTGCTAGGCTAACGGAATGGGTCATGTCAATCACATTATTCTCCTAATGATGTGATCCCATTAATCAAATGACAAAACATGTCTATGGTTAGGAAACATAACCATCTTTGATTAATGAGCTAGTCAAGTAGAGGCATACTAGTGACTATATGTTTGTCTATGTATTCACACATGTATCATGTTTCCGGTTAATACAATTCTAGCATGAATAATAAACATTTATCATGAAATAAGGAAATAAATAATAACTTTATTATTGCCTCTAGGGCATATTTCCTTCAGTCTCCCACTTGCACTAGAGTCAATAATCTAGTTCACATCGCTATGTGATTTAACACCAATATTCACATCTGCATGTGATTAATACACATAGGTCACATCATCATGTGATCAACACCCGAAGGGTTAACTAGAGTCAATAATCTAGTTCACATCGCTATGTGATTAACACCCAAAAGAGTACTAAGTATGATCATGTTTTGCTCGTGAGAGAAGCTTAGTCAACGGGTCTGTCATATTCAGAGCCGTATGTATTTCGCAAATATTCTATGTCCACAATGCTCTGCACGGAGCTACTCTAGCTAATTGCTCCCACTTTCAATATGTATCCAGATTGAGACTTAGAGTCATCTGGATTGGTGTAAAAGCTTGCATCGTTGTAACTTTAACGACGGGCTCTTTTATCACCTCCATAATTGAGAAACATCTCCTTAGTCCTCACTAAGGATATTCTTGACCCATGTCCAGTGATCTACTTATTAGATCAAAACTGTATTCCTTTGCCAAACACAGAGCAAGGTATACAATAGGTCTGGTTCACAGCATAGCATACTTTATAGAACCTATGACTGAGGCATAGGGAATGACTTTTCATTCTCTTTCTATTTTCTGCAATGGTCGGGTCTTGAGTCTTACTCAACTTCACACCTTGTAACACAGGAAAGAACTCCTTCTTTGGTTGTTCCATTTTGAACTATTTCAAAAATTTATCAAGGTATGTACTCATTGAAAAATCTTATCAAGCGTCTTGATCTATCTATATAGATCTTGATGCTCAATGTGTAAGCAGCTTCACCGAGGTCTTGCTTTGAAAAACTCTTATTCAAGTATCCTTTCATGCTATCCAGAATTTCCATATCATTTCCAATTAACAATATGTCATCCACATATAATACTAGAAATGCTACAGAGCTCCCACTCACTTTCTTGTAAGTACAGACTTCTTCAAAAAGTTTGTATAAAACCATATGCTTTGATCAACTCATCAAAGCATATATTCCAACTCCGAGATGCTTGCACCAGTCCATAGATGGATCGCTAGAGCTTGCACAATTTGTTAGCACCTTTAGGATTGACAAAACCTTCTGGTTGCATCATATACAACTCTTCTTTAAGAAAACCATTAAGGAATGCAGTTTTGTTTATCCATTTGCCAGATTTCATAAAATGCGGCAATTGCTAACATGATTCAGACAGACTTAAGCATAGATACGAGTGAAAAACTCTCATTGTAGTCAACACCTTGAACTTGTCGAAAACCTTTTGCGACAATTCTAGCTTTGTAGATAGTAACACTATCAGCGTCCGTCTTCCTCTTGAAGATCCATTTAATCTCAATGTCTCACCGATCATTGGGCAAGTCAATCAAAGTCCATACTTTGTTTTCATACATGGATCTTATCTCAGATCTCATGGCCTCAAGCCATTTTGCGGAATCTGGGCTCACCATCGCTTCTTCATAGTTCGTAGGTTCGTCATGGTCTAGTAACATAACTTCCAGAACAGGATTACCGTACCACTCTGGTGCGGATCTTACTCTATAAGACCTACGAGATTCTGTAGTAACTTAATCTGAAGTTTCATGATCATCATCATTAACTTCCTCACTAATTGGTGTAGTAGTCACAGGAACAGATTTCTGTGATGAACTACTTTCAAATGAGGGAGCAGGTACAGTTACCTCATCAAGTTCTACTTTCCTCCCACTCACTTCTTTCAAGAGAAACTCCTTCTCTAGAAAGGATCCATTCTTAGCAACGAATGTTTTGCCTTTGGATCTGTGATAGAAGGTGTACCCAACAGTTTCCTTTGGGTATTCTATGAAGACGCACTTCTCCGATTTGGGTTTGAGATTATCAGGTTGAAAACCTTTTCCATATAAGCATCGCAACTCCAAACTTTAAGAAATGACAGCTTAGGTTTACTGCTAAACCATAGTTCATACGGTGTCGTCTCAACGGATTTAGATGGTGCCCTTTTTAAACGTGAATGCAGCTGTCTCTAATGCACAACCCCAAAACGATAGTGGTAAAACCGATAAGAGACATCATAGATCGCACCATATCCAATAAAGTGCGGTTACGACGTTCGGACACACCATAACGTTGTGGTGTTCCAGGTGGCGTGAGCTGTGAAACTATTCCACATTGTTTTAATTGAAGACCAAACTCGTAACTCAAATATTCGTCTCCGCGATCAGATCGTAGAAACTTTATTTTCTTGTTACGATGATTTTTCCACTTCACTCTGAAATTCTTTGAACTTTTCAATTATTTCAGACTTATGTTTCATCAAGTAGATATACCCATATCTGCTCAAATCATTTTGTGAAGGTCAGAAAATAACGATACTTGCCATGAGCATCAACACTCATTGGATCGCATACATCGGTATGTATTATTTCCAATAAGTCAGTAGCTTGTTCCATTGTTCCGGAGAACGGAGTTTTAGTCATCTTGCCCAAAAGGAACGGTTCGCAAGCATCAAATGATTCATAACCAAGTGATTCCGAAAATCCATCTTTATGGAGTTTCTTCATGCGCTTTACACCGATATGACCCAAACGGCAGTGCCACAAATAAGTTGCACTATCATTATTAACTTTGCATCTTTTGGCATCAATATTATGAATATGTGTATCACTATGATCGAGATCCAACAAACTATTTTCATTGGGTGTATAACCATCGAAGGTCTTATTCATGTAAACAGAATAACAATTATTCTCTAACTTTAAATGAATAACCGTATCGCAATAAACACGATCAAATCATGTTCATGCTCAACGCAAATGCCAAATAACATTTATTTAGGTTTAACACTAATCCCGAAAGTATAGGGAGTGTGCGATGATGATCATATCAATCTTGGAACTACTTCCAACACTCATCGTCACTTCCCCTTCAACTAGTCTCTGTTTATTCTGTAACTCCTGTTTCAAGTTACTAATCTTAGCAACCGAACAAGTATCAAATACTCAGGAGCTACTATAAACACTAGTAAGGCACACATCAATAACCTGTATATAAAATATACCCTTGTTCACTTTGCCATCCTTCTTATCCACCAAATATTCAGGGCATTTCCGCTTCCAGTGACCATTTCCTTTGCAGTGTAAGCACTCAGTTTCAGGCTTTGGTTCAGCTTTGGGCTTCTTCGTGGGAGTGACAACTTGCTTGTCATTCTACTTGAAGTTCCCTTTCTTTCCCTTTGCCCTTTTCTTGAAACTATTGGTCTTGTCAATCATCAACACTTGATGCTCTTTCTTGATTTCTACCTTCATCGATTTCAACATCACGAAGAGCTCGGGAATTGTTTTCGTCATCCCTTGCATACTATAGTTCATCACGAAGTTCTAGTAACTTAGTGATGGTGACTAGAGAATTCTGTCAATCACTATCTTATCTGGAAGATTAACTCCCACTTGATTCAAGTGATTGAAGTACCCAGACAATCTGAGCACATGCTCACTAGTTGAGCGATTCTCCTCCATCTTTTAGCTATAGAACTTGTTGGAGACTTCATATCTCTCAACTCGGGTATTTGCTTGAAATATTAACTTCAACTCCTGGAACATCTCATATGGTCCATGACGTTCAAAACGTCTTTGAAGTCCCGATTCTAAGCCGTTAAGCATGGTGCACAAAACTATCAAGTAGTCATCATATTGAGCTAGCCAAACATTCATAATGTCTGCATCTGCTCCTGCAATAGGTCTGTCACCTAGCGGTACATTAAGGACATAATTCTTCTGTGCAGCAATGAGGATAAACCTCAGATCACGGATCCAATCCCCATCATTGCTACTAACATCTTTCAACACAATTTTCTCCAGGAACATATCAAAATAAACATATGAAAGCAACAACGCAAGCTATTGATCTACAACATAATTTGCAAAATACTACCAGGACTAAGTTCATGATAAATTAAAGTTCAATTAATCATATTACTTAAGAACTCCCACTTAGACAGACATCTCTCTAGTCATCTAAGTGATCACATGATCCAAATCAACTAAACCATGTCCGATCATCACGTGAGATGGAGTAGTTTTCAATGGTGAACATCACTATGTTGATCATATCTACTATATGATTCACGCTCGACCTTTCGGTCTCCGTGTTCCGAGGCCATATCTGTATATGCTAGGCTTGTCAAGTTTAACCCGACTATTCCGCGTGTGCAACTGTTTTGCACCCGTTGTATTTGAACGTAGAGCCTATCACACCCGATCATCACGTGGTGTCTCAGCACAAAGAACTTTCACAACAGTGCATACTCAGGGAGAACACTTCTTGATAATTAGTGAGAGATCATCTTAAAATGCTACCGTCAAACAAAACAGAATAAGATGTATAACAGATAAACATCATATGCAATCAAAATATGTGACATGATATGGCCATGATCATCTTGCGCCTTTGATCTCCATCTCCAAAGTGATGTCATGATCTCTATCGTTACCGGCACGACACCATGATCTTCATCATCTTGATCTATATCAATGTGTCGTCACATGGTCGTCTCGCCAACTATTGCTCTTGCAACTATTGCTATCGCATAGTAATAAAGTAAAGCAATTATTTGGCACTTACATCTTATGCAACAAAGAGACAACCATAGGGCTTCTGCCAGTTGCCGATAACTTCAACAAAACATGATCATCTCATACAACAACTTATATTTCATCACGTCTTGACCATATCACATCACAACATGCCCTGCAAAAACAAGTTAGACGTCCTCTACTTTGTTGTTGCAAATTTTACGTGGCTGCTACGGGCTGAGCAAGAACCGTTCTTACCTACGCATCAAAACCACAACGATAGTTCGTCAAGTTAGTGTTGTTTTAACCTTCGCAAGGACCGGGCGTAGCCACACTCGGTTCAACTAAAGTTGGAGAAACAGACACCCGCTAGTCACCTGTGTGCAAAGCACGTCGGTAAAACCAGTCTCGCGTAAGCGTACGCGTAATATCGGTTCGGGCCGCTTTATCCAACAATACCGCCGAACCAAAGTATGACATACTGGTAAGCAGTATGACTTGTATCGCCCACAACTCACTTGTGTTCTACTCGTGCATATAACATCAACGCATAAAACCTAGGCTCGGATGCCACTGTTGGGGAACGTAGTAATTTCAAAAAAAATTCCTACGTACACGCCAGATCATGGTGATGGCATAGCAACGAGAGGGGAGAGTGTTGTCCACGTACCCTCGTAGACCGTAAGCGGAAGCGTTATGACAACGCGGTTGATGTAGTCGTACGTCTTCACGATCCGACCGATCCAAGTACCGAACGTACGTCACCTCCGAGTTCAGCACACGTTCAGCTCGATGACGATCCCCGGGCTCCGATCCAGCAAAGCTTTGGGGATGAGTTCCGTCAGCACGACAGCGTGGTGACGATGATGATGCTCTACCGGCGCAGGGCTTCGCCTAAACTCCGCGACGATATGACCGAGGTGGAATATGGTGGAGGGGGGCACCGCACACGGCTAAGGAACGATCCGTAGATCAACTTGTCTTGTGCCTAGAGGTGCCCCCCTGCCTCCGTATATAAAGGAGCAAAGGGGAGGGGGCGGCCGGCCTAGGAGGGGCGCGCCAAGGGGAGTCCTACTCCCACCGGGAGTAGGACTCCCTCCTTCCTTGTTGGAGTAGGAGAAGGGGGAAAGAGGGGGAGAGGAGGAAGGAAAAGGGGGCCGCACCCCTTGTCCAATTCAGACCAGAGGGGGGCTGCGCGCCTCCTTCCTTTCGGCCTCTCTCCTCTATTCCCATATGGCCCAATAAGGCCCATATACTCCCCGGCGAATTCCCGTAACTCTCCGGTACTCCGAAAAATACCCGAATCACTCGGAACCTTTCCGAAGTCCGAATATAGTCGTCCAATATATCGATCTTTACGTCTCGACCATTTCGAGACTCCTCGTCATGTCCCCGGTTTCATCCGGGACTCCGAACTCCTTCGGTACATCAAAACTCATAAACTCATAATATAACTGTCATCGAAACCTTAAGCGTGCAGACCCTACGGGTTCGAGAACTATGTAGACATGACCTAGAACTATTCTCGGTCAATAACCAATAGCGGAACCTGGATGCCCATATTGGTTCCTACATATTCTACGAAGATCTTTATCGGTCAAACCGCATAACAACATACGTTGTTCCCTTTGTCATCGGTATGTTACTTGCCCGAGATTTGATCGTCGGTATCCAATACCTAGTTCAATCTCGTTACCGGCAAGTCTCTTTACTCATTACGTAATGCATCATCCCGTAACCAACTCATTGGTCACATTGCTTGCAAGGCTTATAGTGATGTGCATTACCGAGAGGGCCCAGAGATACCTCTCCGATAATCGGAGTGACAAAACCTAATCTCGAAAATGCCAACTCAACATGTACCTTCGGAGACACCTGTAGTACTCCTTTATAATCACCCAGTTACGTTGTGACGTTTGGTAGTACCCAAAGTGTTCCTCCAGTAAACGGGAGTTGCATAATCTCATAGTTACAGGAACATGTATAAGTCATGAAGAAAGCAATAGCAACATACTAAACGATCAAGTGCTAGGCTAATGAAATGGGTCATGTCAATCACATTGTTCTCCTAATGATGTGATCCCATTAATCAAATGACAACACATGTCTATGGTTAGGAAACATAACCATCTTTGATTAATGAGCTAGTCAAGTAGAGGCATACTAGTGACTATATGTTTGTCTATGTATTCACACATGTATCATGTTTCCGGTTAATACAATTCTAGCATGAATAATAAACATTTACCATGAAATAAGGAAATAAATAATAACTTTATTATTTCCTCTAGGGCATATTTCCTTCAGCGAGTCAATGGTTGACTTGCAACTAAGGGCCTCGAGTTGCGAGTCAGGGTCCGACTTGCAACTGGGTCAGACACAACTACGAAAAACCAAACCCCCAGTTGCGAGTTGAGCGTTGACTCGTAACTAGGAGGGGCCAAGTAGCGAGTTAGGGGTCAACTTACAACTGGGCAATCTACAACCACAAAAAAGGAGCCCTCAGTTGCGAGTTAGCGGTTGATTTGCGACTAGGGCCTCGAGTTGCGAGTTAGGATAGACTTGCAACTGGGGCAAACTTACAAGTACAAAAAGCAGCCCAGTTGCGAGTCAACGATAGACTTGAAACTGGGGCCTTGGATTGCAAGTCAAGGTTTGACTTGCAACTGGGTCAACTACAAACTACAAAAAGCAAGCCTCCGGTTGTGAGTCGAGGGTTGACTTGCAACTAGGGCCTCGGGTTGCAAGTCAAGGTTTGACTTGCATCTGGGTCAATTAGAAACTACAAAAAAACAAGCTCCCAGTTGTGAGCCAAGGGTTGACTTGCAACTGGGGCCTCGGGTTGGTTTGACTTGTAACTAGGGCCTCGGGTTGCAAGTCGAGGTTTGACTTGCAATTGGAGCCTCGGGTTGCAAGTCGAGACTTGACTTGTAACTGGGGCAACTACAAATTACGAAAACAAGCCCCCAGTTGCAAGTCTATGGTCGAGTTGCAACTAGGGCAACCTATAGCTACAAAAAAGTAATCCTCCAGTTGCGAGTCGAGGGTTGATTTGCAACTAGGGGGCCTCGAGTTGCAAATCACGGGTCGGGTTGTAATTGGGGCAACCTAAATGTACGAAAAGGAGCTCCCAATTGCGAGTCACGGGTTGATTTGCAACTGGGGTCAACTACAACCAAGGAAAAACAAGTCCCCTGTTGCTAGTCGATGGTTGACTTACAACTGAGGGCCTCGAGTTGTGAGTCAGTGTCCGACTTGTAACTTGGTCAACTACAATTACGAAAAACAAGCCCACAATTGCGAGTCGAGGGTTGACTTACAACTAGGGGGCCCAAATTGCGAGTTAGGGGTCGACTTGCAACAGGGCAACCTAGAACTACAAAAAAAGCAGCTCTCAGTTGGGAGTCAGGGGTTGACTTGCAACTAGGGCCTCAAGTTACGAGTTAGGGTCGACTTGCAACTGGGCCGAACCAATAAGTACAAAACAAAAAGCCCCCAACTGCGAGTCGAGGGTTGACTTGCAACTAGGGCCACGGGTTGCAAGTCGAGGCTTGACTTGTAACTAGATCGACTACAAATTATGCAAAAACAAGCCCCCAGTTGTGATTCGATGGTTGATTTGCAACCGGGGCCTTGGTTTGCAAAGTCGGTGCTTGACTTGCAACTAGGAAAATTATAAAAACTATGAAACGTTGCGAATTGAGGATTGACTTGCAACTAGGGTGCCCCAATAGTTGTGAGTTAGGGGTCGACTTGCAAGTGGAGCAACCTACAACTACAAAAAAGAAGGCCCCTAGTTGCGAGTCGAGGGTTCACTTGCAACTGTGGCCTCGAGTTGTAAGTCGAGGGTCAACTTGCAACTTGGGGCAAACTACTTTGAACAAAAAAGTGAAGAACATTAATACATAGATCTGATAAAAATTTATTTACAAAAAATATAATTCATAGAAAAAGTTCATGCAAGCAACTGATGTTGGATTACCGCTGAAGAGCGGAACTCGTCCCATACATAGACACGACACCTGCTTACGCCAAAAAAATAAAAAAAAAGCGATGAAAATAAATGACTTAACTGTTGATTATATACAACAACTTGAAATAAGAAAATGAGAAAGAAATAAAAACATGTGTGCTACCCAGAATTGTTTGGTAAAAAAACTAAACAACAAAAAGGAAAAAGAGTTGCTAATTAGCTCAAATGAAAAAGTAAACTAATTATATGATACTAGAAATTCAGATTCCCTTGATGATTCTAAAAAAGGTGGAGGTTGAACATTTGTGCTCCTGAAGTAATAATTCACCGATCGTGTTCCATGCACGATAAAATCAGTGCAAAAACTTGCTCATGTGTTCGACGCACAGAAAATTAGTCTATACATGAAACTTACCAAAAAAGTGCTTTTCATATTGTACAACCGTAGCATGTTTCCCGCTAAAAACTTTGCTATGGCTAATTACATTGTTTCTGGAAATACAGTGAGACAAACTTGTTTTCTTCTTACTAAAAAAACATCCGTCAGTCTCAGGATGAGGGCACTTTTTAAAAAAGTTTAGCAGAACTTTCCAGCACAGCACAAAATTTCAGCTTGATCACATATCAGAACCAAGTCTGGGTAGAACAGGCCATCAACCGGCAGGTCTATTGTGATCCAAAAGCTGGTACATAATGGGTGCTACTACAAATCTCCCAAGATAACGCCAAAAAAACTTTATACTGCCCATGCTACTAAAAGCTAGGAAATAAATGGATTACACGTAAGAAAAGTATAATAAAATCAGTTTGCAAAAACTGATGAACATGAACAGGCGCTTAAAAATGTCTACTGCACGCAAAACTGGCACCAAAAAACACGAACAGGCTGCTGAATTTTAGCATTAAAACTCAACCTACTCGACAGAACAACGAGTACCAACATCTGATGACAAAAACGAAGAGCATCACAGTACACTGCCAACAAAAAACTGCCTAAGAAAAAGAGAATAAGAAGAAGTACACTACTAAAACACTCAACAACCACGAGGGCCAAACACAAATCTGCTACAACTATCCGCAACGCACAGGGATAAAAAATCCCCAAAACTAACTTGGAATGAAAACAATACCAAATCTGAAATTGAAAAGGCCTACATGTGAAAAAATGGAAAATGAATTTGGGAACCATATGTGCTAACACACAGAAAAAGATGAAAGAATCTAGAAACCCCTGGAAAAGTTAATGAGCCTGCTCACTACACAAAACACAACAAAAAAACCTAGAAGACACCCCCTGGGGGACACCTGAAACTGTGTGCTGAAAAACTCTAAGAAAACTACACCAAATTTGCGAAGCGTTTGATCAGGAATACACAACAAACACCAAACTTACAAAGTGTTTGTGTATGCTAAAATCCCCTAGTAGATTAGCACCATGAAACTAATTTATATACTGGATACAAACTTTCAGTTTCAGATTTGTTTTAGGGTGGGAAACCAAATGCTTTTGTACAGATTACTAAATTGAAAAAATTCCATAACAAAAGAACTACATCAGCAAAGAATAACTACACTGAAAATTTACATGAATAAGTATACTATCAGCAAAAAAGCCTGCAAGAACTACATCAAACAAACTACACTGAAAAAGTCCATCAACTACAACAACACACTACACTGAACCATTGTTTTTAACATAGCAATTCAGAGCAGAACCATGGTGCTAATCTCCTAGATAAGTAGTACCTACATAGTTCGGACATCACACACAGCCTTTCTTCATTACAAAACGTGACAAACACAAGTAACTGTTCACACATGCAACTGGTAACTATATAGTCTGGACACCACACACTGAAAAAACAAATTTAGTTTCAGAGATACAGCTGACATAAAAACATGATGGATCTTCTGTCTGTTAAAACACCATCACACAAATCACAAAAAACATGGGGAATTCCAAAAACAAAAATTGTCACGCAACACACACACAAAATCTATATACTAAATCCACCACCCATCTCCCATCCCCCAACCTACCAAGAAAAAACCCCATTTGATCCCCACTATCTAAATCTGGCACTGAACTAAAAACAAACATTTGCTCAAAGAAAAGGTCTATCCACAATTAAAGCCCTAGTGCTACACCACTGTTGAAGGAGTAAAAGAGAGAAAAGAATGAACCTAGGCACATAGACATAATATACCCACCCAGACTGAATCTCTATGTTTCGGTTGGGCAAAAGCACTAGATCATAAAACAACTCCACTAAAATCCTACCCATCCCGATGAATCTCTAGAAAACATAATCTACCCCACCCCAATGCAAAATCCTACCATCTTAAAAATTCCCCGCGCATTTTACAGCAAGATCTGTCGATTGGGGCAAACCCTAGAACAACGGATACACAAAAAAAGAACAAAAAACAAATAACGCAGAAACATGGGGGGGGGGGCTCACTTCGCTGCTGCTCCCTCCTCCCTTCTCAGTCTCAGGCAGCGCCGTCGCCTAGAGAACCCTTCGGAGAGGAAGGCGAGTAGACTGAGGAAACAGAACGGGAACAGCCCCCTCTAGGGCTGGAATTCGAGCCGAGCCGAGCCAGCTCGGCTCGACTCGCTATAGCTCATTTCGTTAACGAGCTAGCTCGACTCGACTCGTTACTATAACAAGCTCAAACCCAAGATTGGCTCGACTCGTATAACTCGCGAGCTAGCTCGTTTAGCTTGTTAAGCTCGTTAAAGATATGAACAAAAAACCCTAAAATATGATAAAAATGATTATGTACATATTAAACATATATATCATTAAACAATTGTAATTTTCTTGTAACACGTGAGTCTCCTGGGCGGCTGGGCCTTTAACGGTCGGGCCTTGTGTTGTGTGCCTGGGACACAGGGTGCTGAGTGGCTGATCTTTTTTCTTGGATTGGAAGTGGCTGATCTTTTGTACCGAGCCTAACGAGTTACACGAGTACTCGTGAGATTGGCTCGTTTAACTTGGTCTGTAAACGATCTTAAACTAAAGCTCGGCTTGACTCGTTATTCTTCGAGTTCGAGTCGATTCGAGCCGATTCACGAGCTACTCATTTAGCTCACGAGCTTCGAGCTTTTTTTCCAGCCCTAGCCCCCTCCCCTCGCAGCAGAAAAGACAACGGCGCTTGGAGGAAACATGGCCACAGCCAAATAAACCGAGACAAACAACGGCCCATCAGCCCAACAACTGTCGGCACCCCCACTCGCATGGGCCTCGACACGGTCCGCCGTGCGCAACAACGCATCGCGAGCGAGCGCACGAGCGAGCAGATCAACTTGCACGAATATTAAAGACAGACAAGACCCAACGGTTTTGAATTTAGATGTGAGATAACTATTTCACATCTAGATGTGAAATAGCAAATCTGAAAAAAGAATAAGGCTGCGTTTGGCTCCTTCACCTTTGTTCGCCCTCCCACCCACGTACGCATCCCCACCCTTCAACCGGTTTTATTTCGTCTGCCTTGATTTTTCTCCTTGACTGTCCTGCTGTTTCCCTCAAAAAAAAAAAATTCTCCTTGACCCGGGACACAATGGCTCAGGAACACACTCCACCCCCATCTCATCCGCACGCACACAACTCCCCGTCCCCGTGACGCGCTAGGGTTCCTCCATGCTGCCGCCCTCCGTGACCGCAACGGCAGAAGAGCGCGCTAGGGTTACCGCCGGTGACGCCAGCCTCGGCCGCCGCCCACCCTCACCTCAGAGCCACCTCCGGACTAGCAGGTCGTGTACCATTGCAGTACAGGAGCGCCGACGCCAGGTAAACCGGCAAGCAGGATGTCGTGCTCCACGCCCTCCCTCCCACCTCCGCTCGAGAGGAGCATGTGCCAAGCCTGCTTCTCACGTCGATGATGTGCCCTCCGAGGACGTAGTGCCGCAGGGGTTCCGGTGCACGAGGGACCTAACGTCTTAACCGACATCGGATGACCGAAACCTGGCCACCAGGGACGGCAAGATCCGCCTCGTCTCCACCAACGCACAGGCACACACATACACATAGAAAGATCAATGTTGTTTGATGCTTGCAACTACAGTTTCGTGTCCTGATCCAAAATGCTACCTGCCGGGATCTGATTTTTGTTTTCGTTTCTCGTTAAGTTTTTAACCTATATATGTGCTTTGGTTTGTTAGCTTGGGTGAATTTTTGGCCTCGGCTCATCAGGTCCGGGAGGATAAAAGTGCTTGGCAAATAGATACATGCAGCATGGGACCAAAAGTAAAAAATAAGTACATGTCGCCGATTCAAAATTATGTGATTCCTCCGTCCGGAAATACTTGTCGGGAATGGATGTATCTAGTATTTTACTTCTAGATACATTCATTTTTATTCATTTATCCGACAAGTATTTTCGGACTGAAGGAGTAATATGCTAGATCAATTATCTTGCCAATCCGCCGGCACTGTCCCTTGGACATCAATCCCATGCGTGATGGATTTCGCTACTGTACCAAGGGACTAATATGCTTACACAGATTGCGCATTCTGTGGTGCAACCGTCCTAGACTGCTTTCATGCCGGATAGAAACATCCTAGAAAGGGTTGTGGTCCTACATGAAACACTCCATGAAATCCACACAAAAAAACTAGATGGGGTAGTTTTCAAAGTGGATTTTGAGAAAGCGTACGATAAGGTCAAATGGCCATTTCTTCAACAGGCCTCGCGTATGAAGGGTTTCAATCTGGCATGGAGAAACCAGGTGGAATCGTTCACGCAAAAAGGAAGTGTTGGAATTAAAGTGAATGATGACATAGGTCATTACTTCCAGACACACAAAGGTCTCAGGCAAGGAGATCCGGTGTCACCTATCCTGTTCAACATAGTGGTCGATATGTTGACAATTTTAATAGGAAGGGCTAAGGATGCTGGCCAGGTAGGTGGCCTCGTTCCGCATTTAGTTGACGGAGGTGTGTCCATCTTACAGCACGCTGATGATACTATCATCTTCATGGAGCATGACTTGGCGAAAGCAAGGAACATGAAGCTGGTGTTATGCTTGTTCGAACAATTGACCGGGTTAAAGGTTAACTTTCATAAAAGCGAATTGTTCTGCTTCGGTAGAGCTAAAGATGAACAAGACGCTTACAAACAATTGTTTGGGTGCGAATTGGGAGCTTTACCCTTCACGTACTTGGGTATACCAATCCACCATCGCAAGCTTACAAACAGAGAATGGAAGTGCATTGAGGATCGATTTGAGAAAAAACTAAGCTGTTGGAAGGGCAAGCTTATGTCATACGGAGGCCGATTAATTCTTATTAACTCGGTTCTCACGAGTATGCATATGTTTCTCTTGTCCTTTTCGAGGTACCAGTTGGTGTCTGGAAAAGGCTTGATTTCTATAGATCGCGCTTCTTCTGGCAGAGCGATGAACTCAAACGAAAGTACAGACTCACTAAGTGGGACATCATCTGTAGGCCGAAAGACCAAGGGGGGCTCGGTATCAAAAATTTAGAGGTAAAGAACAGATGTCTTCTCAGCAAGTGGCTGTATAAGCTATCTGTTGAGACGGATGCCACTTAGGCCCAGATTCTCCGCAATAAGTACCTTCAATCCAAAACTTTGTCCCAGGTGACGGTGAGGCCGACTGATTCGCCTTTTTGGAAAGGATTGTTGAGAGTTAAATCAGTCTTTTTCAATAGGACAAAGTTTATCGTTGGAAATGGTACTACCACAAGATTCTGGGAGGATACGTGGCTAGGGGAGACGCCCATTGCAATCCAATATCCCTCTCTCTATAGTATTGTTCAGCGAACAGACGCTTACGTTGCAACAGTACTTCAGTCCATCCCTCTCAATATTTAGTTTAGGAGGATGCTAGCGTGAAACCGTTGAGAAGCCTGGCTCCATCTCGTGAGAAGGTTGATGGATGTTCAGCTATCTCAACAGCCCGATCAGTTGTGCTGGAAACTAACTAAGAAGGGAGAGTTTTCGGTTAAATCCATGTATTTGGATATTATCAACTCTAGCTCTATTCCTAGCTCTAAACATGTTTAGAAAGTCAAGGTACCTTTGAAAATTAAAGTGTTTATGTGGTTTGTCCATAAACAAGTCATTTTAACTAAGAATAATTTGGCAAAACGTAACTGGACAGGATCTACAAGATGTAGTTTTTGTGATAGTGATGAATCCATCAAACACCTCTTTCTTGACTGTCCTTTGGCAAAAAAATGTGGCGGTCCGTTCACATAGCCTCTAATATTACTCCTCCGAATTCTATCAACACATTATTTGGGACTGTTGGGGAACGTAGCAATAATTCAAAATTTTCCTACGTCTCACCAAGTTCAATCTAAGAGATACTAGCAACGAGAGAGAGAGAGAGAGAGAGAGAGATGGGGGGAGTGCATCTTCATACCCTTGAAGATCGCTAAGCGGAAGCGTTACAAGAACGCGGTTGACGGAGTCGTACTCACGGTGATTCAAATCGCGGAAGATCTGATCTAGCGCCGAACGGGCGGCGCCTCCGTGTTCAACACACGTACAGCCCGGGGACGTCTCCTCCTTCTTGATCCAGCAAGGGGAGAGGAGAAGTTGAGGGATAACTCCGACAGCACGACGGCATGGTGGTGGTGGAGCTCGTGGTATTCATGCAGGGCTTCGCCAAGCACTACGGAGCAGGAGGAAGAGTTGGAGGAGGGAGGGGCTGCGCCAAAACTAAGGGTGTTGCAGCCCTCCCACCCCCCACCCCCCTTTATTTATAGGGTGAAGGGGAGAGGGGGCCGGCCCCTCTAGATCCCATCTAGAGGGGGCGGCGGCCAGGAGGGGGAGACTTGCCCGCCAAGCAAGGTGGAGGCGCCCCCTCCCCTAGGGTTTCTAAACCCTAGGCGCCTTGGGCCCTTGGGGGGGCGCACCAGCCCACTAGGGGGCTGGTTCCCTCCCATATTCAGCCCATTAAGTCCCCCGGGGTAGGTGGCCCCACCCGATAGACCCCCGGACACCTTTCGGTGATCCCGGTACAATACCGATAACCCCCGAAACCATTATGGCGACTGAAACTGGACTTCCCATATATAAATCTTCACCTCCGAACCATTCCGTAACTCCTTGTGACATCCGGGATCTCATCCGGGACTCCAAGCAACCTTCGGTAACCACATACAATTTCCCATAACAACTCTAGCGGCACCGAACCTTAAGTGTGTAGACCCTACGGGTTCGGGAATCATGCAGACATGACCGAGACGTTCTCTGGTCAATAACCAACAGCGGGATCTGGATACCCATGTTGGCTCCCACATGTTCCACGATGATCTCATCGGATGAACCACGATGTCAGGGATCCAATCAATCCCGTATACAATTCCCTTTGTCAATCGGTATGTTACTTGCCCAAGATTCGATCGTCGGTTTCCCAATACCTCATTCAATCTCGTTACCGGCAAGTCCCTTTACTCGTTCTGTAATGCATGATCACATGACTAACTTCTTAGTCACTTTGAGCTCATTATGACGATGCATTACCGAGTGGGCCCTGAGATACCTCTCCGTCATACGGAGTGACAAATCCCAGTCTCGATTCGTGCCAACCCAACAAACACTTTCGGAGATACCTGTAGTGTACCTTTATAGCCACCCAGTTATGTTGTCACGTTTGGTACACCCAAAGCATTCCTATAGTATTCGGGAGTTGCACAATCTCATGGTCTAAGGAAATGATACTTGACATTAGAAAAGCTCTTAGCAAACGAACTACAAGATCTTGTGCTATGCTTAGGATTGGGTCTTGTCCATCACATCATTCTCCTAATGATGTGATCCCGTTATCAATGACATCCAATGTCCATGGTCAGGAAACCATAACCATCTATTGATCAACGAGCTAGTCAACTAGAGGCTCACTAGGGACATGTTGTGGTCTATGTATTCACACATGTATTACGGTTTCCAGTTAATACAATTATAGCATGAACAATAGACAATTATCATGAACAAGGAAATACACTAATAACCATTTTATTATTGCCTCTAGGGCATATTTCCAACAGTCTCCCACTTGCACTAGAGTCAATAATCTAGTTCACATCACTATGTGATTGTAGTGAATCCAACACCCATGGGGTTTGATCATATTTCGCTTGTGAGAGAGGTTATTAGTCAACGGGTCTGAACCTTTCAGATCCGTGTGTGCTTTACAAATCTCTATGTCATCTTGTATATGCAGCTACCACGTGCTATTTGGAGCTATTCCAAATAACTATTCTACTATATGAATCCGGTTTACTACTCATAGTCATCCAGATTAGTATCAAAGTTTGCATCGACATAACCCTTTACGACGAACTCTTTTACCACCTCCATAATCGAGAAAATTCCTTAGTCCACTAGTAACTAAGGATAACTTTGAACGTTGTTCTGTGATCCATTCCTGGATCACTCTTGTACCCCTTGACTGACTCATGGCAAGGCACTCTTCAGGTGTGGTACACAGCATAGCATACTGTAGAGCCTATGTCTAAAGCATAGGGGATGACCTTCGTCCTTTCTCTCTCTTCTTCCGTGGTCAGGTCTTGAGTTACTCAATACTCACACCTTATAACACAGCCAAGAACTCCTTCTTTGCCAATCTATTTTGGACTCCTTCAAAATCTTGTTATGGTATGTATTCATTTGAAATTACTATTAAGCATTTTGATCTTTCCTTATAGATGTTTATGCTCAATGTTCAAGTAGCTTAATACAGGTTTTCCACTGAAAAACACTTTTCAAACAACCCTTATGCTTTCCAGAAATTATACATCATTTCCGATCAACAATATGTCAACAACATATACTCATCAGAAATTCTATAGTGCTCCTACTCACTTCTTTGGAAATACAAGTTTCTCATGAACTTTGTATAAACCCAAAATCTTTCATCATCTCATCAAAGCATATATTCCAACTCTGAGATGCTTACTCCAGTCCTTAGAAGGATTGCTGGAGCTTTGCATACTTGTTAGTATCTTTTAGGATTGACAAAACCTTCTGGTTATAGCGCATACAACCTTCCCTCAAGAAAAACGTCAAGGAAACAATGTTTTGACATCCTATCTGCAAGATTTCATAAATAATGCAGTAACTGCTAATATAATTTCAACAGACTCTTAGCATCGCTACGAGTGAGAAAGTCTCATCGTAGTCAACTCCTTGAACTTGTCGGAAAACATCTTAGCGACAAGTCGAGCTTTCTTAATGGTGACACTTACCATCATTGTCTGTCTTCCCTTTTAAAATACAACTATACCCAACAGCCTTACGACCATCAAGTAGTTCTTCCAAAGTCTACACTTTGTTTTCAAACATGGATCCTCTCTCGGATTTTATGGCTTCAAGCCATTTATCGGAATACGGGCCCACCATCGCTATTCCATAGCTCGTAGGTTCATTCTTGTCTAGCAACATGACCTCCAAGATAGGATTACTGTACCACTCTGAAGTAGTACGCGTCCTTGTCGACCTACAAGATTTGGTAGTGACTTGATCTGAAGTTTCATGATCACTATCATCAGCTTCCACTTCAATTGGTGTAGGCTCCAAAGGAACAACTTCATGTGCCCTACTACACACTGGTTGAAGTGATGGTTCAATAACCTTATCAAGTCTCCACCATCCTCCCACTCAATTCTTTCGAGAGAAACTTTCCTCAAGAAAGGACCCTTTTCAAGAAACAATCACTTTTGCTTCCGGATCTGAGATAGGAGGTATACCCAACTATTTTTGGTGTCCTATGAACATGCATTTATCCATTTTGGGTTCGAGCTTATCAGGATGAAACCTTTTTTCACATAAGCGTCGCAGCCCCAAACTTTCAAGAAACGATAGCTTAGGTTTCTCTAAACCATAGTTCACACGGTGTCATCTCAACGGAATTACATGGTGCCCTATTTAAAATGAATGTGGTTGTCTCTAATGCCTAACCCATAAATGATAGTGGTAATTCGATAAGAGACATCATGGCATGTACCATATCCAATAGGGTGTAGCTATGATGTTCAGACACCATCACACTATGGTGTTCCAGGAGGTATTAGTTGTGAAAGAATTTCCACAATGTCTTAATTGTGTGCCAAACTCGTAACTCGGATATTCATCTCTATGATCATATCATAGACATTTTATCCTCTTGTCACGACGATCTTCAACTTCACTCTGAAATTACATGAACCTTTCAATAATTCAGACTTGTGTTTCATCAAGTAAATATACTCAGCACCTACTCAAATCATCTGTGAAGTAAGAACATAATGATATCCACTGCATGCCTCAGCACTCATTGGACTGCACACATCAAAATGTATTACTTCTAACAAGTTGCTTTCTTGTTCCATCTTACTGAAAACGAGGCTTTTCAGTCATCTTGCCATGTGGTATGATTTGCATGTCTCAAGTGATTCAAAATCAAGTGAGTCCAAACGATCCATCTGCATGGAGTTTCTTCATGCGTGCATACCAATAGACATGGTTCGCATGTCTCAAACTTTTCAAAAACGAGTGATTCCAAAGATCCATCAACATGGAGCTTCTTCATGCGTTTTATACCAATATGACTCAAATTGCAGTGCCACAAGTAGGTGGTACTATCATTACTATCTTATATCTTTTGGCATGAACATGTGTATCACTACGATCGAGATTCAATAAACCATTCATTTTAGGTGCAAGACCATTGAAGGTATTATTCAACTAAATAGAGAACCCATTATTCTCCTTAAATGAATAACCGTATAGCGATAAACATAATCCGGTCATGTCTATGCTCAACGCAAACACCAAATAACAATTATTTAGCTTTAATGCCAATCCCGATGGTAGAGGGAGCATGCGATGTTTGATAACATCAACCTTGGAAATACTTCCAACACATATCGACATCTTGCCTTTGGCTAGTCTCCGTTTATTCCGTAGCCTTTTATTTTGAGTTACCAACACTTAGCAACTGAACCGGTATCTATTACCATGGTGCTACTAGGAGTACTAGTAAAGTACATATTAATATAATGTATATCCAATATACTTCTGTCAACCTTGGTAGCCTTCTTATCTACCAAGTATCTAGGGTAATTCCGCTCCAGTGATCGTTCCCCTTATTACAGAAGCACTTAGTCTCGGGTTTGGGTTCAACCTTGGGTTTCTTCACTAGAGCAGCAACTGTTTTGCCGTTTCATGAAGTATCTCTTCTTGCCATTGCCCTTCTTGAAACTAGTGGTTTCACTAACCATCAACAATTGATGCTCCTTCTTGATTTCTACTTTCGCGGTGTCAAACATCATGAATAGCTCAAGGATCATCATATTTATCCCTGATATGTTATAGTTCATCACGAAGCTCTAGTAGCTTGGTGGTAGTGACTTTGTAGAAACATCACTATCTCATCTAAAAGATTAACTCCCACTCGATTCAAGTGATTGTAGTACTCAAACAATCTGAGCACATGCTCAACGATTGAGCTTTTCTCCCTTAGTTTGTAGGCTAAGAAACTTGTCAGAGGTCTCATACCTCTTGACATGGGCACTACCCTGAAATCCCAATTTTAGTCCTTGGAACATCTCATATGTTCTGCGACATTTCAAAAATCGTCTTCGGCGCCTCAATTCTAAACAGTTTAACATTACTGAACTATCACGTAGTCATCAAAACGTGTATGTCAGATGTTCGCAACATCCACAGACGACGTTCGAGGTTCGGCACACTGAGTGGTGCATTAAGGACATAAGCCTTCTGCGCAGCAATGAGGACAATCCTCAGTTTACGGACCCAGTCCGCATAATTGCTACTATCAACTTTCAACTAAATTTTCTCTAGGAACATATCTAAAACAGTAGAACTAAAGATCAAGCTGTGACATAATTTGCAAAGACCTTTTGACTATGTTCAGGATAATTAAGTTCATCTAATGAACTCCCACTCAGATAGACATCCCTCTAGTCATCTAAGTGATACATGATCCGAGTCAACTAGGTCGTGTCCGATCATCACGTGAGACGGACTAGTCATCATCGGTGAACATCTTCATGTTGATCGTATCTACTATACAACTCATGTTCGACCTTTCGGTTTGTCTGTAAATGCTAGGCTCGTCAAGTCAACCTAAGTGTTTTGCATGTGTAAATCTGGCTTACACCCGTTGTATGCGAACGTTAGAATCTATCACACCCGATCATCACGTGGTGCTTCGAAACAACGAACCTTAGCAATGGTGCACAGTTAGGGGGAACACTTTCCGGAAATTTTAGTGAGAGATCATCTTATTTATGCTACCGTCGTTCTAAGCAAATAAGATGTAAACATGACAAACATCACATGCAAATCATAAAGTGACATGATATGGCCATTATCATCTTGCGCCTTTGATCTCCATCTTTGAAGTGCGTCATGATCACCTTCGTCACTGGCATGACACCATGATCTCCATCATCGTGTCTCCATGAAGTTGTCTAGCCAACTATTACTTCTACTACTATGGCTAACAGTTAGCAATAAAGTAAAGTAATTACATGGCGTTTTTCATTGACACGCGGGTCATACAATAAATTAAGACAACTCCTATGGCTCCTACCGGTTGTCATACTCATCGACATGCAAGTCGTAATTCCTATTACAAGAACATGATCAATCCCATACATCACATATCATTCATCACATTCTTTTGGCCATATCACATCACATAGCATACCCTGCAAAAACAAGTTAGACGTCCTCTAATTGTTGTTGCATATTTTACGTGGCTGCTACGGGTTTCTAGCAAGAACGTTTCTTACCTACGCAAAGCCACAACGGTGATATGCCAATTGCTATTTACCCTTTTCATTGAATCCGATCCGACTAAAGTGGGAGATATTGGCACCCGCTAGCCACCTTTATGCAACAAGTGCATGTCAGTCAGTGGAACCTGTCTCACGTAAGTGTGCGTGTAAGGTCGGTCCGGGCCACTTCATCCCACAATACCGTCGAAACAAGATAGGACTAGTAACAGTAAGCATATTGAACAAAACCAACGCCCACAACTACTTGGGTTCTACTCGTGCATAGAATCTACGCAATAGACCTAACTCATGATGCCACTGTTGGGGAACGTAGCAATAATTCAAAATTTCCTACGTCTCACCAAGGTCAATATAGGAGATACTAGCAACGAGAGAGAGAGGGAGTGCATCTGCATACCCTTGAAGATCGCTAAGCGGAAGTGTTACAAGAACGCGGTTGATGGAGTCGTACTCGCGATGATTCAAATCGCGGAAGATCCGATCTAGCACCGAACGGACGGCGCCTCTGCATTCAACACACGTACAGCTCGGGGACGTCTCCTCCTTCTTGATCCAGCAAGGGGAGAGGAGAAGTTGAGGGAGAACTCCGACAGCACGATGACATGGTGGTGGTGGAGCTCGTGGTATTCATGCAGGGCTTCGCCAAGCACTATGGAGGAGGAGGAAGAGTTGGAGGAGGGAGGGGTTGCGCCAAAATCAAGGGTGCTGCAGCCCTCCCACACCCCCTCTATTAATAGGGTGAAGGGAATAGGGGGACGGCCCCTCTAGATCCCATCTTGAGGGGGGGCGACGGCCAGGAGGGGGAGACTTGCCCGCCAAGCAAGGTGGAGGCGCCCCCTCCCCTAGGGTTTCTAAACCCTAGGCGCCTTGGGCCCTTGGGGGCGCACCAGCCCACTAGGGGGTTGTTTCCCACCCATATTCATCCCATTAAGTCCCCGGGGGTAGGTGGCCCCACCCGATAGACCCCCGGACACCTTTTGGTGATCCCGTTACAATATTGGTAACCCCCGAAACCATTCCGGCGACTGAAACTGGACTTCCCATATAGAGATCTTCACCTCCGGACCATTCCGGAACTCCTTGTGACGTCCGGAATCTCATTTGGAACTCCAAACAACCTTCTGTAACCACATACAACTTCCCATAACAACTCTAGCGTCACTGAACCTTAAGTGTGTAGACCCTACGGGTTCGGGAATCATGCAGACATGACCGAGACGTTCTCTGGCCAATAACCAACAGCGGGATCTAGATACCCATGTTGGCTCCCACATGTTCCACGATGATCTCATCGGATGAACGACGATGTCGGGGATTCAATCAATCCCGTATACAATTCCCTTTGTTAATCGGTATGTTACTTGCCCGAGATTCCATCGTCAGTATCCCAATACCTCGTTCAATCTCGTTACCGGCAAGTCTCTTTACTCGTTTTCGTAATGCATGATCGCGTGACTAACTTCTTATTCACTTTGAGCTCATTATGACGATGCATTACCGAGTGGGCCCTCAGATACCTCTCCGTCATACGGAGTGACAAATCCCAGTCTCGATTCGTGCCAACCCAACAGACACTTTCGGACATACCTGTAGTGTACCTTTATAGCCATCCAGTTACGTTGTCACGTTTGGTACACCCAAAGCATTCCTACAGTATCCGGGAGTTGCACAATCTCATGGTCTAAGGAAATGATACTTGACATTAGAAAAGCTCTTAGCAAACGAACTACAAGATCTTGTGCTATGCTTAGGATTGGGTCTTGTCCATCACATCATTCTCCTAATGATGTGATCCCGTTATCAATGACATCCAATGTCCATGGTCAGGAAACCATAACCATCTATTGATCAACAAGCTAGTCAACTAGAGGCTCACTAGGGACATGTTGTGGTCTATGTATTCACACATGTATTACGGTTTCCAGTTAATACAATTATAGCATGAACAATAGATAATTATCAATAACAAGGAAATACAATAATAACCATTTTACTATTGCCTCTAGGGCATATTTCCAACAGTCTCCCACTTGCACTAGAGTCAATAATCTAGTTCATATCACTATGTGATTGTAGTGAATCCAACACCCATGGGGTTTGATCATATTTCGCTTGTGAGAGAGGTTATTAGTCAACGGGTCTGAACCTTTCAGATCCGTGTGTGCTTTACAAATCTCTATGTCATCTTGTAGAGGCAGCTACCACGCTCTATTTTGAGCTATTCCAAATAACTCTTCTACTATATGAATCCGATTTACTACTCATAGTCATCCAGATTAGTATCGAAGTTTGCATCATGTAACCCTTTACGACGAACTCTTTTACCACCTCCATAATCGAGAAAATTCCTTAGTCCACTAGTAACTAAGGATAACTTTGACCGCTGTTATGTGACCCATTCCTGGATCACTCTTGTACCCCTTGACTGACTCATGGCAAGGCACTCTTTAGGTGTGGTACACAGCATAGCATACTGTAGAGCCTACGTCTAAAGCATAGGGGATGACCTTCGTCCTTTCTCTCTCTTCTTCCATGGTCAGGTCTTGAGTCTTACTCAATACTCACACCTTATAACACAGCCAAGAACTCCTTCTTTGCCAATCTATTTTGGACTTTGTCGGTGTCAAAACTGGCGGATCTCGGGTAGGGGGTCCCGAACTGTGCGTCTAGGCGGATGGTAACAGGAGACGAGGGACACGATGTTTTTACCCAGGTTCGGGACCTCTTGATGGAGGTAAAACCCTATGTCCTACTTGATTAATATTGATGATGTGGGTTACAAGAGTAGATCTACCACGAGATCAAGGAGGCTAAACCCTAGAAGCTAGCCTATGGTATGATTGTTGTTCGTCCTATGGACTAGGGCCATCCGGTTTATATAGACACCGGAGAGGGCTAGGGTTACACAGAGTCGGTTACAAAGGTAGGAGATCTACATATCCGTATCGCCAAGCTTGCCTTCCACGCCAAGGAAAGTCCCATCCGGACACGGGACGAAGTCTTCAATCTTGTATCTTCATAGTCTTGGAGTCCGGCCGATGATGATAGTTCGGCTATCCGGACACCCCCTAGTCCGGAACTCCCTCAGTAGCCCCTGAACCAGGCTTCAATGACGACGAGTCCGGCGCGCATATTGTCTTCGGCATTGCAAGGCGGGTTCCTCCTCCGAATAATTTATAGAAGATTGTGAACACCAGGATAGTGTCTGGCTCTGCAAAAATAAATTCCACATACCACCGTAGAGAGAATAATATGACACAAGATCAATCTGCTGACGTATTCTGTGGCGTGACGTCACACCACTTCCAAGCCTTTACTCGAATTGTTTTTATTGTTCCACCTCAGCGCATTTAGCGAGGCGGTTTCTTTTGCACGTCTTGTCGAAGCAGAGATCGTGTTCCCCTTATTCCGGGATTCCCATTAATACGGACGTGGGTAACCCAACCGCGCTCGTTGCCACGCCCCCTCCATCGAAGGCGGGTTCCAAACGGTCACGGGGACGGCTCTTGGTATTCTTCCTCTTTATAATGAGACCAAGGCTCGTTCTTTTTATTCAATCCTCTATCGAATCCGCCCCACTCCCTGAGTTCCAACACCCAGGGCTCCGAATTCAGGTACCTTCGATCTTCGACAATGTCCGGTCCTGATCTACGAGGCCGGTGGATGCCCTCCTCCATCACGGAGGAGGACTTGCTAAAGCTGAGAGATGCCAGGTATTTAACCTACGAGATTTCACATAGGCTGCCTGCCCGAGGGCAAGTTATCCCAACTCCCGAGCCTAGCGAGATCGTCGTGTTCGTGTCTCACTTCCGTCGGGGTTTAGGCTTCCTGACGGATCCCTTCATGAGGGGGCTCATGTTTTACTATGGGCTGGAATTCCATGACCTGGATCCGGAGTCCATCCTCCATATCTCATCATTCATTGTCGTCTGTGAAGCCTTCCTCCGCACTACCCCTCACTTCGGCTTATGGCTCAAAACCTTCAACGTGGAGCCGAAGATGATTGGGGGGCATCAGGCAGAGTGCGGTGGGGCGGTTATAAGCAAGAGGGCCGAAGCTCCATGGCCCAAGGGCTCTTTCCAAGAGGAGCTCGGCTTGTGGCAACAGGAGTGGTTTTATATCACCGCTCCCCGGGGCAGCAGGCAGAAGCCCCCGCCCGTCTTTCGCTCGGGCCCTCCACAGCAGCTGACATCATGGGTTAACAAGGGGCGTGATTGGGGGCCGCCCAAAGACGTCCCCCTGCTGCAGGACCGGATTCGAGGCCTCCAAGAAAGGGAGATCAACCTGGTCGCAGTGGCGCAGGTCATGTTGATCCGGCGCCTACTGCCCTGCAAACATCGCCCCCTCCGCCTGTGGGAATTTAATCTGGAGGGGCCACGATCTCTTCAACACTTCATGGGTTTGACTCCCATGGAGATCTATAAACTATTCTTCGGATCGCAAGAGACGCATCCGGAATTGACCGAGGACGCTGGCCTAAGTTGCAATCGCCCGGATACTCAAGTAAGTAGCCCTGTGTCCGGACACACCGTCCATTTATTTTTCGTGAGCTTGCCTTTTAACCAGCTATCCCTGGACAGGAGTGGATAGTGCAAGCAAAACTGATACGGTGTCCGGCCCCCCTCCCTGAGACCACGCAGGATCCCGTGTTAATCAAAATGTTGGAGGTTGCACCTTCGAATGAGGGCGAAGGGGGGCACGGGGAAACTGTCACCTATGCCAAGGAGGCGTTTAGTAAGGGAGGAATCGAGAGTCCCTCCTTCCAAGGGGAGAAGAGGAACGCTTCCGGAGACCCGGAGGCCAAGGCCTCAAAACGGGGAAAGAAATCTGTACCAGAAGGTCCTGCGCCAGAAAGCGCCCCGGCCGTATTGTCTCCTCGGAGGAATCAGCCCTCTAACGAGCCGTATGTGAAAAGGGGGATTTACAATTATCAATCACCCCTGCTTAATTTCTAAAGGTAACGAAGTTTTTACCTTGTAGTTCGGATCTCAGCCCATCTCAGCATAGCTCATCTTCGGGAGACCTTCGTCCGGAGATGATGGAAAGCAAAACGCCTTCATCTACCGCCCCATCGTGCGGGGCGGACGACCCTGAGGTGTCATCACGGAGGGTCTCCCCGAGTCCGGCGGGACCGGAGAGTTCGGTGCCCATTGGAGTACGGCCGGTGGAGCTGCAGGATTTGCTTAAGAGGGTGTCCATCTCAGAAGATCACCGCACATTAATGGGTGATGTGATTGAGAGGATTTCGTCCGCCGAAACCGGGTTGTATGAGGCCGACGGAATTTTACTGACGGGATTTGAGTTACGCAAAAAATGACATACCTGTTGACAGTTTTGCACATGAAGTGTGCCCTAGCCCCTGAGACTTGGTATGCTGTTGAAAGCGATAGCGTGTCAAGGATCGTAATCTCAGTTATAGAATGCCTCCTTTCCTATGCAGGTGGCGGATCATCCGGTGGCCAGCCGGACTGATGGATTTGCTGAGCTGAGAAGGCAACTCGACGTTGCGGATGCGGACATCTCGCTGGTCAATAAACGACTGGATGAGTCACAAGGTACGTGGTTGCTCCATGGTCGCCTAGTAAGGAGGCTGACGCCCGTGCCTTACAATTTGTATGCTTGATGCAGATGGCGCTGCCGCTATGGAAGGCCTTCGAGCCGAACTTGCTCGGGCCAAGGAGCAAGCCAGAAAAAGCGAGGCGGCTGCCTCGAAGGCAGCGGAAGAGCTAGAAGCCGAGAAGGCTGCGCACTGCCGAAGCAGGGAGGAGATGGCCGGAATGGCCGCGAAATTAAAAGTTGCTACCGACCGCCAGGAGGTTCTTGAAAGAGAACGTCGAGCGGAACAAGAGGACCTGAAGAATGCCGACGCCGAAGCCAAAGATGCCTATAGTGCGATGCGGGCTATGAAGGAGGAACTTCTTCAAATCCGAGACATTGTGGCTGGAAAGCCCTTTATGCTGCGCAGGAAGTTCACGGATCTGAAGTATGCTCAGCTCGGCCATTTATATGGTGCGGAGGATCCTTATCTGGACTTGGCAGCGAGTGCAGCGGACGCAGTCGTGCACTTTCGAAACCAGAAGGGTCACGAAATGGAAGAGATTTTCTGGTCTCAATTCCATAGTCCGGAGCGTCAACTTCCGCTGAGTGATCGGCTGGTTGAGTGGGCTGAGCTAAATAGATTGTCCGGAGTTGCCATGACGGATGTGGTCACTCATCTGTGGCTGGGAAGATCCAAGCCGAAGAGTTATTTTGGCTTGTTGTAGCAATTCCTTGGGGCAGTGCCGCATATTAAGGCGATGAAGCGGTCGGCATGCATAGAAGGTGCACGGATGGCTCTCGCCCGTGGTAAAACATACTGGGCGGAGATGGATGCCACCGCTGTTGCATCCCGGGGTGCGGACAAAAGTCGATTCCCCACCGAGCATTACTTTGAGGAAGTCCTGCAGGGCGCTCATATAATAGAGTCGCAGTGCTCGAAAGATGTTATGTTCGAATGACATGTATGATTTCTAAGATCATGTTTATAATGCAATGACTTTTTATACTTGTGTGTTCAAATATTGAACTATCTCCTGTGCGGTCGTATATGTATGTATAATCTGAAAGATGGCAGTCTTTGGCTTCAGCCCCCACGCACATGGTGCGGGGGTGTTTGCAAAAAGAAAAACGCTTTTTCACACTTAATCCAACGTCTTGGTCCTTTTAAGGAGGTGATAGCATAGCAAACTAGGCAATCGGACTATAATGCTTTATCACTTTCACTTAGCCATAGGAGCTCGAATGTGGGGCTACTATATAGCCCCTGATGGCACCGCGCTTCTTCGAACTCGGGGCGCGTATGTGCCTGACCGGGAAGCGGTCCTTCGTCAAAGTGGAGGAATTCTAAACATTCCCAATGGTCGATCGAGTGGTTGACCAGTCTCTCGCTATATCATGATAGTCAGTTTTCGGCTTTCTCTACTGAGGTGCTCTCCCGACCGAACCGGGGCACAATCGCAGTAGTTCTCCTGGTGTCGCGTTAGCCGATGATACGGAACGTAAGGCAGCAAAACACAGGAGCCGGGCAAACCCAACATTTGACCAAAGACATGATTCGGAGCTGATGCATATAAGGCCTAACTCGAGACGCCAAACACTCCCTGAGGTGTTCGGTCTTTATAATATCGGGCAGAATAAAGCCCTAAGCCCCTAGTGTCCAAGTACAGGTGGGAACTTCTGACGCGGCCGATGCCAAAACGCCAGCCTCCTCCTCGGCTCTGGTAGGAAACCGGGGGGTGTGTATCAACAAGACACAGTGAGAAGGGTTTACGCAGGGTCTTAATCTGAAAAGAATCCTTGCAACGGGTCCCTACTGCACGTCTGCGCCTGTGTCTCCGTTGTGCTGTATCCTGGACGGGTGTAGCACATGCTTCATCTGTAAAAGAGAAGGACTTAGTTTCTAAGGAATATCATGCAAAAAGTGTATCAAAATAAAGTATAATTTGGAAGATGAAGAAAGTTAAGCTTTATTCGCTTTCATCATTTATGCGCGTGGCCCCCTAAAAAAAGGGTGTGCGGCTGGGAAGCCCCATGCTAAGTTACGCCGGACTCGTCTAACCATGTCCGAGGCCTAAATGACCAGTTTTTAGGGGCTTTGACCTACAAGGTCGGATTAGTGTGTGGCTGTCTAGGCAGCCGCACATTCTCCATGGTCGAGAGACACCTGGAGTTTTGAGATTATGCCACGTGGACCGGGCATTTTTAACCGTAAGAGATGCGTAATGTGGTATTGCATTAAAGCGGGCGAAAGCTGTACGCCCTAGTAGTGCTTAAGGGCTACTGCTAAATGGGGCGATTGGGAGTGAGCTTTTCGCGACGGGGGTTATCGGATGAACCGAACACAACCTCTAGTGGTATAGAGCCTGTATAATTGGCTAAAAAAGGCCTGGCGTCACTCCTTTGAAGGAAGTGCTGCTATAGCGAATTTTGGTAGGTTCTATCCCCATTCCGCGGACGGTGTCCTGGCATGGCAGGTGCCGCGCTGCGTGTTATCACATGAAGTGAGTTCACTGTCTTGACTTCTAGTGGGAAAGTCTTTTGTTTTTCGGAGTGCTGCTTTTGGGTTTCGTCACTTTCACTTGGTGTGTCGAGCCCTTTGTGTTCGGTGTTAAGTCGGCCGGACTGCTTGAAGACCCAGCAATCTCTGTGGGTATGGTTTGCAGGCTTCCCGGAGGTACCGTGTATTTGACACAGTCTATCCAGAATCTTGTTTAGGTTAGATAGCTCGTCACTGTTATCCTTTAGGGGCAGTGTTTTATTGTTCGGCCGAGAGCTTTTGAATCCGGCGTTGACCGCCATACTATTTGGGCCATTTTCCTTATTCCGGCGCTGATCTTTTTTGCGTCGTGATTTCCCATTTCCATCCCTGATTTCGGATGTACTCGGGTCGCTGGTGCTGCATCTAGCCAACCAGCTGTCTTCCCCCGCGCAAAAGCGGGTCATGAGACTTGTTAGTGCGGCCATTGTTCTTGGTTTTTCCTGGCCGAGGTGTCTGGCGAGCCATTCGTCTCGGACGTTGTGTTTAAAGGCTGCTAAGGCTTCAGCGTCCGGACAGTCGACTATTTGGTTCTCTTTAGTGAGGAACCTGTTCCAGAATTTGCATGTTGATTCTCCGGGCTGTTGAGTTATGTGACTTAAATCATCTGCATCCAGAGGCCGGACATAAGTCCCCTGAAAAATTGCTCAAAACGCATCCTCAAGCTCTTCCCAACTTCCAATTGTATTTTCTGGGAGGCTTTTGAGCCAATGCCGGGCCGGGCCTTTGAGCTTGAGGGGTAGGTATTTTATGGCATGGAGATCGTCTCCTCTTGCCATGTGTATGTGTAGGATATAATCCTCAATCCACACTCCGGGGTCTGTTGTTCCGTCGTATGCCTCTATGTTAATGGGTTTAAATCTTGCTGGAAATCCATGATCCAGTACCTTGTTGGTAAAACATAGTGGGTGTGCGGCGCCCCTGTATTTGGGTGTGCCGTTGTCTTCAGATGCTCGGCTGGTTGTGTTACTTCCTGGAGTCTTCTTTTTTGGCCCATAGATAGACCTGGCTGGGTTATCCTTTTTCTGAGGATCTTTATGCTGATAGTGTGCCGGCTTGAGTGCGGCGCCCCGTGTTGCTCTTGGCCTGTCGTCTGGTCGTCTATCCAGCCAGGCGGCTTCTTTCTTTTTTGACTGCGGGGGCTCTAAGGCCTCCTTGTCAAATTCGGGCAACAGCTTGCGCTTCGGGTAGCTCTTTGTCTGGTGACTAGTGCCGTATTTATCTGCAGTGTTGAGTACTTTGCTCCATCTCATTCTGAGTGCGTCTTCCGCTGTTTTGAGCTTCCGCTTTTGCTTCTTCAAACTTCTTGCAGTGGCGACGAGCCTTTTATGGAGATTCATATGCTCTGGTGATGTGAGATCATCTTCGCCGGGGATGGGTTGCTTGTCCAGTTCATGTCCGGCTGGCTGCTTGTTGACGTGTGCGTCGTCCACTGCTTCATCCTGCTCTAAGGACGGGTTCGTATGGGTGCCGTTTTTGTCAATGCCGGTCTTCGGGCGGCGCTTGCGTCGCCGCTCTGTTTGTTTGTTGGGGGAGTTGTCCTTTTCCACGTCCCATTTTTCCTCATTGTCGCTTCCTTTTGGTGTGTCCACCATGTATACGTCGTGGGCTGGGGTGGCTTTCCTGCGCCCGTTAGGCGCTGGTCCTTGGTCGTCTCCGGCATCGTCGTCCATACCATCGATGTCCTCAGAGTCGTAGTCTAGCATGTCAGTTAAATCGTCGACAGCGGCTACCAACTAGGTGGTGGGTGGGCTTTGAATTTCTTCGTCGTCCGCATCCCAGCCGTCCTGACCGCAATTCGACCAGGTCTCTCCTGATAACGAGAGGTATTTTAGCGAACTCAAGATGTTGCCGAAAGGTGAGTGTTGAGAGACGTCCGCTGCGGTGAACTCCATGATCGGCGCCCAATCGGATTCGATCAAGGCGGGCACGGGAGGTTCGGAGTCCGGCGAGGGGTCCGGCACCTTGGAGTCACGAGCTTTATGAGGGACAAAGTCAGTGTTCGGCTCTATCGCCGTAGAGGTTGCAGCCCCCGAGGCGGTGTCTAGGCATCCATCCTCGATCTGCGCGGCCGGCTCCGAATTGAGGATCGGAGCGGGCTCGAGTGCGGCCTCCAGGGTACTGTCCGGCGGCAGAGCTAAATCATGCTCGACGTGATAGTGCAGCACGCTCGGTTGTGGCTCGATTCCGTCGAAGATCAAGTCCCCGCGGATGTCAGCCGTGAAGTTCAAACTTCCAAATCTGACCTGACAGCCAGGGGCGTAGCTTTCGATCTGCTCCAGTTGGCCAAGCGAATTGGCCCGCAGTGCAAAGCCGCCAAATACGAAGATCTGTCTGAAGAGGAAGGTCTCCCCCTGGACTACGTCGTTGATGATGATCGAAGAAGCCATCGATCCTATCGGTGACGACACAGAGGAACTCTCAATGAAAGCACAAATGTCGGTGTCAAAACCGGCGGATCTCGGGTAGGGGGTCCCGAACTGTGCGTCTAGACGGATGGTAACAGGAGACGAGGGACACGATGTTTTTACCCAGGTTCGGGCCCTCTTGATGGAGGTAAAACCCCTACGTCCTGCTTGATTAATATTGATGATGTGGGTTACAAGAGTAGATCTACCACGAGATCAAGGAGGCTAAACCCTAGAAGCTAGCCTATGGTATGATTGTTGTTCGTCCTATGGACTAGGGCCATGCGGTTTATATAGACACCGGAGAGGGCTAGGGTTACACAGAGTCGGTTACAAAGGTAGGAGATCTACATATCCGTATCGCTAAGCTTGCCTTCCACGCCAAGGAAAGTCCCATCCGGACAGGGGACGAAGTCTTCAATCTTGTATCTTCATAGTCTTGGAGTCCGGCCGATGATGATAGTTTGGCTATCCGGACACCCCCTAATCCAGAACTCCCTCAGACTCCTTCAAAATCTTGTTACGATCTGTATTCATTTGAAATTACTATTAAGCATTTTGATCTATCCTTATAGATGTTGATTCTCAATGTTCAAGTAGCTTAATACAGGTTTTCCACTGAAAAACACTTTTCAAACAACCCTTATGCTTTCCTGAAATTCTACATCATTTCCGATCAACAATATGTCAACAACATATACTCATCAGAAATTCTATAGTGCTCCCACTCACTTCTTTGGAAATACAAGTTTCTCATGAACTTTGTATAAACCCAAAATCTTTGATCATCTCATCAAAGCGTATATTCCAACTCCGAGATGCTTACTCCAGTCCTTAGAAGGATTGTTGGAGCTTTGCATACTTGTTAGTATCTTTTAGGATTGACAAAACCTTCTGGTTATATCGCATACAACCTTTCCTCAAGAAAAACGTCGAGGAAACAATTTTTTGACATCTTATCTGCAAGATTTCATAAATAATGCAGTAACTGCTAATATAATTTCAACAGACTCTTAGCATCGCTACGAGTGAGAAAGTCTCATCGTAGTCAACTCCTTAAACTTGTCGGAAAACATCTTAGCGACAAGTCGAGCTTTCTTAATGGTGACACTTACCATCATTGTCCGTCTTCCCTTTTAAAATCCATCTGTACCCAACAGCATCACGACCATCAAGTAGTTCTTCCAAAGTCTACACTTTGTTTCAAACATGGATCCTCTCTCGGATTTTATGGCTTCGAGCCATTTATCGGAATCCGGGCCCACCATCGCTTCTCCATAGCTCGTAGGTTCATTGTTGTCTAGCAACATGACCTTCCAAGACAGGATTGCCGTACCACTCTGAAGTAGTACGCGTCCTTGTCGACCTACAAGGTTTGGTAGTGACTTGATCCAAAGTTTCATGATCACTATCATCAGCTTCCACTTCAATTGGTGTAGGTGCCACAGGAACATCTTCGTGTGCCCTACTACACACTGGTTAAAGTGATGGTTCAATAACCTTATCAAGTCTCCACCATCCTCCCTCTCAATTCTTTCGAGAGAAACTTTCCTCAAGAAAGGACCCGTTTCAAGAAACAATCACTTTTGCTTATGGATCTGAGATAGGAGGTATACCCAACTATTTTGGGTGTCCTATGAACATGCATTTATCAGTTTTGGGTTTGAGCTTATCAGGATGAAACCTTTTTTCACATAAGCGTCGCAGCCCCAAACTTTCAAGCAAATGGCAGCTTAGGTTTCTCTAAACCATAGTTCATATGGTGTCATCTCAATGGAATTACATGGTGCCCTATTTAAAGTGAATGCGGTTGTCTCTAATGCCTAACCCATAAATGATAGTGGTAATTCGATAAGAGACATCATGGCATCTACCATATCCAATAGGGTGCAGCTTGTTCAGACACCATCACACTATGGTGTTCCAGGAGGTATTAATTGTGAAAGAATTTCCACAATGTCTTAATTGTGTGTCAAACTCGTAACTCGGATATTCATCTCTATGATCATATCATAGACATTTTGTCCTCTTGTCACGATGATCTTCAACTTCACTCTGAAATTACTTGAACCTTTCAATAATTCAGACTTGTGTTTCATCAAGTAAATATACTCAGCACCTACTCAAATCATCTGTGAAGTAAGAAGATAATGATCTCCACTGCGTGCCTCAGCACTCATTGGACTGCACACATCAAAATGTATTACTTCCTACAAGTTGCTTTCTTGTTCCATCTTACTAAAAATGAGGCTTTTCAGTCATCTTGCCATGTGGTATGATTTGCATGTCTCAAGTGATTCAAAATCAAGTGAGTCCAAACGATCCATCTGCATGGAGTTTCTTCATGCGTGCATACCAATAGACATGGTTCGCATGTCTCAAACTTTTCAAAAATGAGTGATTCCAAAGATCCATCAACATGGAGCTTCTTCATGCGTTTTATACCAATATGACTCAAATTGCAGTGCCACAAGTACGTGGTACTATCATTACTATCTTATATCTTTTGGCATGAACATGTGTATCACTACGATCGAGATGCAATAAAACATTTATTTTAGGTGCAAGACCATTGAAGGTATTATTCAAATAAACAAAGTACCCATTATTCTCCTTAAATGAATAACCGTATAGCAATAAACATAATCTGATCATGTCTATGCTCAATGCAAACACCAAATAACAATTATTTAGGTTTAATGCCAATCTCGATGGTTAGAGGGAGCGTGTGATGTTTGATAACATCAACCTTGGAAATACTTCCAACACATATCGACACCTCGCCTTTGGCTAGCCTCCGTTTATTCCGTAGCCTTTTATTTCGAGTTACCAACACTTAGCAATCGAACCGGTATCTATTACCATGGCGCTACTAGGAGTACTAGTAAAGTACACATTATTATAATGTATATCAATATACTTCTGTCGACCTTGCTAGCCTTCTTATCTACCAAGTATCTAGGGTAATTCTGCTCCAGTGACCGTTCCCCTTATTACAGAAGCACTTAGTCTCGGGTTTCGGCTCAACCTTGGGTTTCTTCACTAGAGCAGAAACTATTTTGCCGTTTCATGAAGTATCTCTTCTTGCCCTTGCCCTTCTTCAAATTAGTGGTTTCACTAACCATCAACAATTGATGCTCCTTCTTGATTTCTACTTTCGCGGTGTCAAACATCGTGAATAGCTCAAGGATCATCATATTCATCCCTGATATGTTATAGTTCATCACGAAGCTCTAGTAGCTTGGTGGCAGTGACTTTGTAGAAACATCACTATCTCATCTAGAAGATTAACTCCCACTCGATTCAAGTGATTGTAGTACTCAGACAATCTAAGCACATGCTCAACGATTGAGCTTTTCTCCCTTAGTTTGTAGGCTAAGAAACTCGTCAGAGGTCTCATACCTCTTGACGTGGGCACTACCCTGAAATCCCAATTTCAGCCCTTGGAACATCTCATATGTTCTGCCACATTTCAAAAATCGTCTTCGATGCCTCAATTCTAAACTGTTTAACATTACTGAACTATCACGTAGTCATCAAAACATGTATGTCAGATGTTCGCAACATCCACAGACGACGTTCGAGGTTCAGCACACTGAGTGGTGCATTAAGGACATAAGCCTTCTGCGCAGCAATGAGGACAATCCTCAGTTTACGGACCCAGTCCGCATAATTGCTACTATCAACTTTCAACTAAATTTTCTCTAGGAACATATCTAAAACAGTAGAACTAAAGCGCAAGCTACGACATAATTTGCAAAGACCTTTTGACTATGTTCAGGATAATTAAGTTCATCTAATGAACTCCCACTCAGATAGACATCCCTCTAGTCATCTAAGTGATACATGATCCAAGTCAACTAGGTCGTGTCCGATCATCATGTGAGACGGACTAGTCATCATCGGTGAACATCTTCATGTTGATCGTATCTACTATACGAATCATGTTCGACCTTTCGGTCTCTTGAGTTCTGAGGCCATGTCTGTACATGCTAGGCTCGTCAAGTCAACCTAAGTGTTTTGCATGTGTAAATCTGGCTTGCACCCGTTGTATGCGAACGTTAGAATCTATCACACCCGACCATCACGTGGTGCTTCGAAACAACGAACCTTAGCAACAGTGCACAGTTAGGGGGAACACTTTTTGGAAATTTTAGTGAGAGATCATCTTATTTATGCTACCGTCGTTCTAAGCAAATAAGATGTAAAAATGACAAACATCACATGCAACTCATAAAGTGACATGATATGGCCATTATCATCATGCGCCTTTGATCTCCATCTTTGAAGTGCGTCATGATCACCTTCGTCACCGGCATGACACCATGATCTCCATCATCGTGTCTCCATGAAGTTGTCTCGCCAACTATTACTTCTACTACTATGGCTAACGGTTAGCAATAAAGTAAAGTAATTACATGGCGTTTTTCATTGACACGCGGGTCATACAATAAATTAAGACAACTCCTATGGCTCCTACCGGTTGTCATACTCATCGACATGCAAGTCGTAATTCCTATTACAAGAACATGATCAATCCCATACATCACATATCATTCATCACATTCTTTTGGCCATATCACATCACATAGCATACCCTGCAAAAACAAGTTAGACGTCCTCTAATTGTTGTTGCATATTTTACGTGGCTGCTACGGGTTTCTAGCAAGAACGTTTCTTACCTACGCAAAACCACAATGGTGATATGCCAATTGCTATTTAACCTTCATAAGGACCCTTTTCATCGAATCCGATCCGACTAAAGTGGGAGAGACTGGCACCCGCTAGCCACCTTTATGCAACAAGTGCATGTCAGTCAGTGGAACCTGTCTCACGTAAGTGTGCGTGTAAGGTCGGTCCGGGCCACTTGATCCCACAATACCATCGAAACAAGATAGGACTAGTAACAGTAAGCATATTGAACAAAACCAACGCCCACAACTACTTGGGTTCTACTCGTGCATAGAATCTACGCAATAGACCTAGCTCATGATGCCACTGTTGGGGAACGTAGCAATAATTCAAAATTTTCATACGTCTCACCAAGATCAATCTAGGAGATACTAGCAACGAGAGAGAGAGAGGGAGTGCATCTGCATACCCTTGAAGATAGCTAAGCGGAAGTGTTACAAGAATGCGGTTGATGGAGTCGTACTCGCGGCGATTCAAATTGCGGAAGATCCGATCTAGCGCCGAACGAACGGCGCCTCTGCGTTCAACACACGTACCGCCCGGGGACGTCTCCTCCTTCTTGATCCAGCAAGGGGAGAGGTGAAGTTGAGGGAGAACTCCGACAGCACGATGACATGGTGGTGGTGGAGCTCGTGGTATTCATGCAGGGCTTCGCCAAGCACTACGGAGGAGGAGGAAGAGTTGGAGGAGGGAGGGGTCGCGCCAAAATCAAGGGTGATGCAGCCCTCCCACCCCCCTCTATTTATAGGGTGAAGAGAAGAGGGTGCCGGCCCCTCTAGATACCATCTAGAGGGGGGGCGGCCAGGAGGGGGAGACTTGCCCGCCAAGCAAGGTGGAGGCGCCCCCTCCCCTAGGGTTTCTAAACCCTAGGCGCCTTGGGCCCTTGGCGGGCGCACCAGCCCACTAGGGTGCTGGTTCCATCCCATATTCAGCCCATTAAGTCCCCCGGGGTAGGTGGCCCCACCCGGTGGACCCCCGGACACCTTTCGGTGGTCCCGGTACAATATCAATAACCCTCGAAACCATTTTGGCGACTGAAACTGGAATTCCCATATATAGATCTTCACCTCCGGACCATTCCGGAACTCCTCGTGACGTCCGGGATCTCATTTGGGACTCCAAACAACCTTTGGTATCCACATACAATTTCCCATAACAACTCTAGCGTCACCAAACCTTAAGTGTGTAGACCCTACGGGTTCGGGAATCATGCAGACATGACCGAGACGTTCTCTGGCCAATAACCAACAGCGGGATCTGGATACCCATGTTGGCTCCCACATGTTCCACGATGATCTCATCGGATGAACCATGATGTCGAGGATTCAATCAATCCCGTATACAATTCCCTTTGTTAATCGGTATGTTACTTCCCCGAGATTCCATCGTCAGTATCTCAATACCTCGTTCAATCTCGTTACCGGCAAGTCTCTTTACTCGTTCCACAATGCATGATCACGTAACTAACTTCTTAGTCACTTTGAGCTCATTATGATGATGCATTACCGAGTGGGCCCTGAGATACCTCTCTATCATACGGAGTGACAAATCCCAGTCTCGATTCGTGCCAACCCAACAGACACTTTCAGAGATACATGTAGTGTACCTTTATAGCCACCCAGTTACGTTGTGACGTTTGGTACACCCAAAGCATTCCTACGGTATCCGGGAGTTGCACAATCTCATGGTCTAAGGAAATGATACTTGACATTAGAAAAGCTCTTAGCAAACGAACTACACGATATTGTGCTATGCTTAGGATTGGGTCTTGTCCAACACATCATTATCCTAATGATGTGATCCCGTTATCAATGACATCCAATGTCCATGGTCAGGAAACCATAACCATCTATTGATCAGGGAGCTAGTCAACTAGAGGCTCACTAGGGACATGTTGTGGTCTATGGATTCACTCATGTATTATGGTTTCCAATAATACAATTATAGCATGAACAATAGACAGTTATCATTAACAAGGAAATACAACAATAACCATTTTATTATTGCCTCTAGGGCATATTTCCAACAAGGACTTGGCTAGACGAGATAGATTCAGAAACAGCGAGACATATTCGTGTAGGAGTTTGTGCTTTATTATGAGCAGTCTGGAACTTAAGAAACGATTTGTTTTTTTAACAGAACAACAAATATTCATCTCTTGCAGGTGAAAGGATCGATATAGTTGACCAGATGGGGGTGAATAGGCAACTAACACTTTTTAAACTCTTCTTTACCAATTTAAACTTTGCATCAAAGTAGGTTGTCTAGATATGCAACTATGTGATCAACCTCTATGATGCAATAACAACTAGCACATAAGCAAGCAAGGGATACAACACTAGTAAGCTTGCACAAGTAAAGGCACGAGATAACCAAGAGTGGATCCGGTGGAGACGAGGATGTGTTACCGAAGTTCCTTCCTTTTAAGGGGAAGTACGTCTTCGTTAGAGCGGTGTGGAGGCACAATGCTCCCCAAGAAGCCACTAGGGCCACCGTATTCTCCTCACGCCCTCACACAATGCGAGATGTCGTGATTCCACTATTGGTGCCCTTGAAGGCGGCGACCGAACCTTTACAAACAAGGTTGGGGCAATCTCTACAACTTAATTGGAGGCTCCCAACGACACCACGAGGCTTCACCACAATGGACTATGGCTCCGAGGTGACCTCAACCGTCTAGGGTGCTCAAACACCCAAGAGTAACAAGATCCGCTAGGGATTAGTGGGGGGAATCAAATTTCTCTTGGTGGAAGTGTAGATCGGGGCCTTCTCACCCAATCCCGAGCAAATCAACAAGTTTGATTGGCTAGGGAGAGAGATCGGGCGAAAATGGAGCTTGGAGCAACAATGGAGCTTAGGGTTAGAAGAGGTTTGTTGAGTTTCACTCTTCCTCTTGAAAAATAATACCCAAGTGTATCTTGAATAATCATCCACAATCACCAAGCAATACTTTCTACCTCCAAGACTATCAAAGGATGGGGGCCCAAAGAGATCCATGTGAAGGAGCTCCAAGGGTCTCTTCGAATAAATGATAGTCGTGGGAGGGTGAGCCTTTTCATGAAGCTTTCCTTCGATACAAGCACTGCAAGCATGATCTTTAGCAAAACTAACATTTGTTAGTCCATGAACATGGTCCCCCTTGAGAAGACTTTGCAAAGATCTCATAGTCACGTGGGCTAGACGGCGATGCCAAAGCCATCCCACATCAACTTTAGCCATTAGGCATGTCGTTGTCTTAGTGGGTCGCTCCGAAAAGTTAATCACATAGAGACCATTCTCGACATGCCCAAGAAAAGCTACTTTAAGAGTCCTGCTCCACAAGAGGGCCACGGTATCAATATCAAAGAAGGTGGCAGAACCCATGAGCGCAAGTTGACAAACGGAAAGAAGATTGAATGCAAGGGACTCGACAAGCATGACTTTCTCGATCGTTAAATCATGAGAAATGACAACCTTGCCAAGACCCAATACCTTAGAAGACGAGGCATCACCCCACTCGACGTTGGTGGGCATAGATGGGATCTTGTACACGTCCACCACCAAGTCCTTGCTTCCGGTCATATGATTTGTTGCTCCACTATCGAGCAACCATGATCCTCCACAGGAAGCAAACCTCTACATGAAATCAATGCTTGGTTTTAGGTACCCATTGAGTAATGGGTCCTTTGATGTTAGCAACAAGGGTCTTAGGAACCCAAATAGACCATTCAATATACTCATAAGGACAACCAACAAATTTTGCATAAACATGTCCATCACTAGCACGGCATAACACATAAGTGGGGTTAAAGTCGCCGGCTTTGTTGGAAGGGGTGGCATTTCCCTTCTTCACATCACCACCCTTCACATTGTTCTTCTTCTCCTTAGGAGCACCCTCTCCCTCCTTCACAAATGTTTGCTTGAGAGGAGGAGGTCGTTTGGTCTTGTCATTCTTCTTCTTGTTCTTGGACTTCGGGGTAAACCCAACTCCCTCCTTGGCCACAACTTCCTTTTGATTGCTCAAAAGGTCATTGAGGTTTTTCTCACCTTGAATGCATGTCACAAGACCTTTCTTCAATTTCTCTTTCAACTAGGCATTCTCCTCCAGAAGATGCACATGCTCACAACATGGGTTAGTAGCATTTGCGTTATCAATTAAGACCATATGAGGAAAAGTGGCTTTCTCCTTGGTTAACTTCACTTGGAGTTGAGCATGATACTCCTTGAGGCTAGCATGAGCACCCTTCAAGGCCTTGTGATCCTTGTCAAGTACATCAAACTCCTCTTTGAGTCTAGCAAGATCAACCCCAAGTTTAACCTTCTCGGAGTTAGCCACATGAGAGACAACAATAGCATGATCAAGATCTTTCTTTACTTTGGCATGGTCATTGTTGTGTGACTCCTCAAGAGTCAAACGATGCCCACGCTCTTCCTCAAGAGCATTAGAGAGATCCGATATCTCATCGGCATAGTCACGACTATGTCCTTCCATCTTAGAGATGGTTTCTTCATGAGCCTCGATCATGTCATTGGCTTCACCAAGTTGTTCCAAGAGAGCAACAAAGTGCTTCTTGGATTTTCCCTTGAGTTTACTCATAAAAGACTCAAATTCATTCATCTCTTCATTAGACCCCTCATGTTCATCAATGCAATCCATCAAGGAAGGATTAGTAATGATGGTGGTTTTGATGTTGGGGGTTACCTTGTTAGTGCCTTTAGCCATGAGGCACTTGGCGGTGATGTTCTCGTTGGGTGAATCAAAGAGAGACACCCGGGGGGTTGTAGCAATGGCAACGGAGGCCATGGCTATTGCTTCTCCATCTTCATCATCATCGTCATCCTCATGGTATTCTTCTTGAACCACTAACCCACGAGTAGGAGTCTTCTTGGTGAAGTTGTTCTTGTTGGGGAAGGACTTGGCTTTGTCTTTTCGAATGAGCTTGCCACCATTGTTTTTCCACTTGTCGTAAGGACAATCCACAACAAAGTGACTCACATTGCCACAATTGTAGCAAGTTCTCACCCGTTGCTTTCCCTTGAACCCACTTGAATTGTTCTTGTTGAGATTGGGCCTCGTGTTCTTCTTGCTCCCAAATTGCCTTGAAGCAAGAGCCATGTGCTCATGGTAGTCATATTTTGTATCCTCGGGATTGCCAACCTCATCTTCCTCTTCTTCCTCTTCTTCCACAACGACCTTGGCCTTCAAGGCAAGATTTGACTTCTTTGTTCTTTGAGAACGGAGCACCGCGTTGTCAGCGGTCTTATCCAAGATGCTCATAGCAACGAACTCATCCAACACTTCACTCGAGGTCATGGAGTGGAAGTCTGGTCTTTGATGAATGACGGAGGACATGGCCTTGTTGAAGGGCACCATGGCCTTGAGGAACTTGCGCTTGATCCAATTGTCATCCATGTCCTTACTCCCATGATCTCGGAGTGAGACCGTGAGTTTGGTTACTCTCCGAAAGAGCTCACGAGGTTCTTCATATTCCTTCATTGCAAACTCATCGGCTTCGTCTTGCAACACTTCATAGTTGGAGCATTGAATGCTTGCGCTTCCTCGATAGAGAGACACAACGCAATGACACGCGTCTTTGGCCATGGTGTAGGGTCGAAGATGAGGGAGATCTTCGGGGAGAATTGATTCTTGGATGATGAAGAGAGCATTCTCATTGAATTGATTATCCATGGCTTCTCTAGGGGTGAAGTTGCTTCGGTCATGTGGATAGAAACCTTCTTCAATGATTCTCCAAAGATTAGTATTCACATGATTTAAATGACGCTTGAAGCGATACACCCAAGAATGAAAATCCTCATTTTTCACAATCTTAGGAGGAGGACCGACATGATTTAAATGAGTAGAGGGAATCGGTCCTCCATAAGTTGGAGGTTCCACATGGGCAAAGATGTCGGTGCCATGTCTACCACTAGTAGAAGGACCCTTTTCACTATTAGCTTCCCCCTTGTCGGAGGTAGCATCCGTCACCTTGTTAGTGGGATCACCCACTGAGGGAGTCCCGGATTAGGGGGTGTCCGGATAGCGGGACTTTGACCTTTGGCCGGACTCCTGGACTATGAAGATACAAGATTGAAGACTTTGTCCCGTGTTCGGATGGGACTTTCCTTGGCGTGGAAGGCAGGCTTGGCGATACGGATATGTAGATCTCCTCCCATTGTAACCGACTCTGCGTAACCCTAGCTCTCTCCGGTGTCTATATAAACCGGAGGGTTTTAGTCCGTAGGATGAACAACAATCATACCATAGGCTAGCTTCTAGGGTTTAGCCTCTCTGATCTCGTGGTAGATCTACTCTTGTACTACCCATATCATCAATATTAATCAAGCAGGAGTAGGGTTTTACCTCCATCGAGAGGGCCCGAACCTGGGTAAAAACATCGTGTCCCTTGTCTCCTGTTACCATCCTCCTAGACGCACAGTTCGGGACCCCCTACCTGAGATCCGCCGGTTTTGACACCAACATTGGTGCTTTCATTGAGAGTTCCTCTGTGTCATCATCTTTAGGCCCGATGGCTCCTCCGATCATCAACAACGACGCGGTCCAGGGTGAGACTTTTCTCCCCGGACAGATCTTCGTATTCGGCAGCTTTGCACTGCGGGCCAATTCGCTTGGCCATCTGGAGCAGATCGAAAGCTGCGCCCCTGGCCATCAGGTCAGATTTGGAAGCTTGAACTACACGGCCGACATCCGCGGAGACTTGATCTTCAATGGATTTGAGCCACGGCCGGGCACGCCGCACTGTCGCGATTGGCATGATCTAGTTCTGCCGCCGAACAGTGCCCAGGAGGCCGCCCCGGTGTCCGCTCCGATCCTTAGTTCAGAGCCGACTACGCCAATCGAGGACGGATGGCTAGACACCGCCTCGGGGGCTGCAATCTTTACGGCGATCGAGCCGAACACCAGTCTTGTCCTTCGCGAAGCCCGCGACTCCAAGTTGCCGGACTCCTCTCCGGACTCCGAACCTTCTGCGCCCCTGCCGATCGAACCCGATTGGGCGCCGATCATGGAGTTCGCCGCCGCGGACATCTTTCAGCACTCGCCCTTCGGCGACATTCTGAACTCATTAAAGTCTCTCTCTTTATCAGGAGATCCCTGGCCGGACTATGGTCAGTGAGGACGGGATGCGGACGACGAAGAAATTCAAAGCCCACCCACCGCCCACTTCGTAGCCACCGTCGACGATTTAACCGACAGGCTCAATTTCGACTCCGAAGACATCGACGGTATGGATGACGATGCAGGAGACGAACAGGACTCAGCGCCTATAGGGCACTGGACAACCACCTCATCTCACGATGTATACATGGTGGATACACCTAAAAGAAACGATGACGAGGAACAGAGGGACGCAACGAGGGATCGTTCCCTCGAAAAGCAATCAAAGCGGCGGCGTAAGCGACGCGCCAAACCCCACCTCGACAGAGACCCAGCCGTAGAGCAGGGAGAACCGGGGGACAACGAACATGCCATCGAGCAACCGTCCGAACAGGGCAATATGGGTAAACAAACCGAACAACCCATCCCCGGTGAAGATAATAGTCTGGACGATCTCACGCCGGACAAGTTGCTGGAGCAGAAGAACCTCCACAAAAGGCTCGTCGCCACGGCGCGTAGCCTGAAAAGGCAGAAGCGGAAGCTCAAAACAATGGAAGATGCACTCAGAATCAGATGGGGCAAAGTACTCAACACCGCAGACAAGTACGGTGATAGTCGTCACACAAAGAGCTATCCAAAGCGAAAATTGCTACCGGAATTTGATGAGGAGGCCTTAGATCCCTCGCAATCAAAAAATAAGAAAGACACCCGGTCGGATAAACAACCCCATGGCCAGCATAGAGCGGCAAGGGGCACCGCACCCAAGTCGGCACGCGATCCGCACAAGGATTCGCATCATAAAGACGGCCCAGCCAGATCTATCTACGGGCCAAGAAACCAAGCTCTAGTAAGCAATGCAACGCAACAAGTATCCGAGCATCACGGCACACCCAAATATAGGGGTGCCGCACACCCCCTATGTTTCACCAATGATGTGCTGGACCATGAATTTCCAACGGGATTCAAGCCCGTAAACATAGAGGCATACGACGGAACAACAGACCCTGGAGTCTGGATTGAGGATTATATCCCCCACATACACATGGCCAGAGGAGATGACCTCCACGCCATAAAATATTTACCCCTCAAGCTCAAAGGGCCAGCCTGGCATTGGCTTAAAAGCCTTCCCGAAAACACCATACGAAGTTGGGAAGAGCTCAAGGATGCTTTTCGGGCAAATTTTCAAGGGACTTGTGTCCGACCTCCAGATGCAGACGATCTAAGTCATATAACTCAACAACCCGAAGAGTCATCCCGGAAACTCTGGAACAGATTTCTTACTAAAAAGAACCAGATAGTCGGCTGTCCGGACGCTGAAGCCTTAGCAGCTTTTAAGCACAGCGTTCGAGACGAATGGCTCGCCAGACACCTCGGCCAAGAAAAGCCAAGAACAATGGCCGCATTAACAAGCCTCATGACCCACTTTTGCGCAGGAGAAGATAGCTGGCTGGCAAGAAGCAGCACCAGCGTCCCAAGTACATCCGAATCTAGGGATGGAAACAGAAAACCGCGACGTAGCAAGGACCAACGTTGGACCAAGGGAAGCAGCCCGAAGAGCAGGCAGTCAATGCCGGATTCAAAAGTTCTCGGCAGACTCAGAAAAAGCCGCCCCTCAAGGATGACAGGGACGAGCTCTCTAACCTCAACAAAATTTTGGACAAAATATGCCAGATCCACAATACTCCCGGGAAGCCTGCAAACCATACCCACAGAGATTGTTGGGTCTTCAAGCAATCCGGCAAACTTAACGCCGAACACAAGGGGCTTGAGATACCAAGCGAGGACGATGACGAACCCCACAAGCAGAGAACCGGAGAACAAAAGAAGTTCCCACAAGAAGTCAAAACAGTAAACTCACTTCATGTGAAAAAAGGGAAATACAGAGTGGCGCCTATGGAGATGCGCACCATACGGCCTGTCCCAGAGGAGTCCCGCCACTGGTTGTTACAACCAATCATCTTCGACCATCAGGATTACTCTAGAAGTATCCGGAATGCAGGCTGGACTACCTTGGTCTTAGACCCGATAATTGATGGACTCCACTTCACACAAGTCCTAATGGATGGCGGCAGTGATCTAAACCTGCTATACCAGGACACAGTCTGCAAAATGGGGATAAACCCAACAAAAATTCGCCATGGCAACACTTCCTTTCAAGGGGTAACGCCAGGCCCAGATACCCATTGTACGGGTTCTCTCCTGCTGGAAGTTATGTTCGGCTTCCCCGACAACTTCCGCCATGAAAAGCTAACCTTTCACATCGCCCCATATACAAGTAGCTATCAAGCACTACTGGGACGCGAAGCTTTCGCCCGCTTTAACGCAATACCGCATTATGCATCCCTTACACTTAAAATGACCGGTCCACGAGGCATAATTTCATTAAAGCGAAATATCGAGTGTTCCTCAAACATGGAAGACTATGCGGCGGCCTTAACAGCCACACACTAAACCAGCTTTACTAGTCAAAGCATCTGAACAGGTCGTTCAGACCCCGGACATGGCTAGATGAGTCCGGTGTAAACATACAAAGGCTTACTAGCCGCACACCCCTGTACGAGGGGCTCCGCACGTATACAACAAGAGACAATAAAGCTCAATTCCACCCATTTTCCGAATTATACTTTGTTTATTTCGTATAACATAGCTTTTCGCATGATTGTTTTCAACTAAGTTCCTCTCTTTTACAAACGAGCACCATGCTACACCCATCCAGGATACGGCACAACGGAGACACAGGCGCAGACGTGCAGTAGGGACCCGTTCCAAGGATTCTTTTTCAGATTAACACCCTGCGTAAACCTTTTTACTGTCTCTTGTTGATAACATCCCCTGGCTTCTTTTTATAACCGGGGAGGAGGTTGGCATCTTGGCATTTGGCCACGTCATAATTTTGCGCGTACCTAGACACCAGGGACTTCTTACCAAGGGCGTTGTTCCGCCCGTTTTCATAAAGACCGAACACCTTAGGGAGTGTTCGGCGTCGCGAGTTTGGCCTTATATGCATCAGCTCCGAATCATGTCTTTGGTCAAATGTTGGGTTTGCCCGGCTCCTGTGTTTTGCTGCCTTATGTTCCGCTCTATCGGCTAAGGCGGCACCAGGAGAACTACTGCGATTGTGCCCCGGTTCGTCCAGGCGAGCACCTCAGTAGAGAAAGCCGAAAACTGACTGTCATGATACAGCGCGAGACTGGTCAACCACTTGATGACCTGCCGGAATCTTTAGAATTCCTCCACATTAACGAAGGGCCGTTTCCCGGTCAGGCACATACGCACCCCGAATTCGGGTGAGCGCGGTGCCCCTAGGGGCTATATAGTAGCCCCACTGTCAAACTCCTATGGCTAAGTGAAAGTAATAAAGCATTATAGTCCGGTTGCCTAGTTCGCTGCGCTATCACCTCCTTTATAGAACCAAGACGTTGGATCAAGTGTGAAAATGCGCCTTCTGCGAACACCCCCGCATTATATGCGTGGGGGCTGAAGCCGAAGACTGCCATCTTTCAGGATATATATACATATACATTAAGGGCCGCACAGGAGGTATTTTAATTCTTGAAAGTACAAGTATAAAAAGCTTTTTCCATCAAAACATTGTTTTACAATGATACATGTTATTCGAACATAACATCCTTTGAGCACTGGGTCTCTATTAAACGAGCGCCCTGCAGAACTTCCTGAAAATAGTGCTCGGCAGGTACTCGGACTTCATCCAAATCTTGGGATGCAACAGCACTGGCCTTCATATCCTCCTAGTATGTCTTGACACGGGCAAGAGCCATCTGTGCACCCTCTATGCACGCCAACCTCTTCATTGCATCAATATGTGGCACCGCACCGAGGAACTGCTGCACCAAGCTAAAATAACTCTTTGGCTCGGGCCTCTTCGGCCATAGATGACTCACCACATGATTCATGGCTTGTCCGGATAACCTATTCGGCTCCGTCCATCCGGCCAAACGATCGGATACTGAAAGTGGGCGCTCTGGATTGTGGAACTGCGACCAAAAAAGCTTCTCCACTTCATGGTCATTTTGATCGCGGAAGTGTTCGGCCGCGTCCGCGGCACTCGCCGCCAAATCCAGGTAAGTGTTTGCCGCACTCCACTTCCGGTCCAACGGAGCATATGTAGGATCCCCGAACTTCATCCGCAGCATATAGGGCTTTCCAGCCGTGATATCTCCGGCCTGACGTAGCTCGTCCTTCATAGCTCTCATCGCAGAGCGAGTATCCTTGGCCTCGGCAGTGACCTTCTCTAGGTCCTTCTGTGCCACCCGATCTTGTTTTTCAAGAAGCTTGCAGCGGTCGGCAGCATTCTTCAACTTTTCAGCCATCTCGGCCATTTCCTTCTTGCTTTGACAGTGAGCAGCCTATTCGGCTTTCAGCTCTTCAGCCGCCTTTAAGGCAGCCGCATCGCTTTTTCTGGCATGCTCCTTGGCTCGGGCAAGTTCCGCCCGAAGGTTCTCCATGGCAGCGGCAACATCTGCATCAAGCACATATGTTGTAAGGTACGGGCATCAAGCTCCTCTTACCAAGTATCTTCGGAGAAATTATATACCTTGTGCCTCGTCAAGCCGCTTGTTGACAAGCGCGATGTCGGCATGTGCCACGTCAAGTTGCCGCTTTAGTTCGGCAAATTCATCAGTCCGGCTAGCCACCGGACACTTCGCCACCTACATGGGAAAGGCGCAGTATTATACCTGGGATTATGATCCTCGGCGCGCCGTCCTTTTTGACAACGCACCGAGTCTCAGGGGCTACTATCTATACAGGGCGCATCTTATATATGTGGATCTGTCAAAAGGTACATCGTTTCACGTACCTCAAAACCTGTTAGTAAACTCCTGACGGCCTCGTACAACCCGCTCTCTACGGATGAAATCCTTCTAATCACCGTATCCATCAATGCACGGTGTTCTTCTGAGATAGACGCTCGCCCGAGCAGATCATTCAGCTCCTCCGACCGTGCACCGGACGGTGTCGGACTCGTCCGATGGCCTTCTTCGAAGGCCGGACATGGAGGGCCTTGGGGGGCTATATGACTACCTTCCGGCCTTGCCGGATTCGGAGAAACCCTCTGTGACATTACCTCAGGGTCGCCCGCCTTGCAAGGCGGTACGGCAGGGGGAGGCGTTCCGCTCTCCATCATCTCCGGACGAAGATCCCCTAAAGATGAGCTCTGCTGAGAAGGGCGGAGATCCGAACTACAAGGTAAAATTTCGGTTATCTTGCTCAGAAATAGAACGGGGATGTCTCTTATTTTTAAACCCCCCCTTTTTTACTTACGTCTCGGTGGAGAGCTGATCCCCTTGGGGACGCAATGTGGCCGAGGCGCCTCCCGGCGCCGGACACTCTGACGAAGATTTCTTCCCCCACTTTGAGGCCATAGCCTCCGGGTCTTCAGAGGCGGTCCTCTTTTTCCCCTGGATGGAGGAATTCTCGATTCCTCCTTCCCTGACAGCCTCCTTTGGGGAGGCGGTAGCTTCCTTGTTCCCCTCTTTGCCTTCTTCCAAAGGCGCAACCTCCAGCATCCTGGTTAACACGGGATCCGGCGTAGTCTCAGGGAGGGGAGCCGGACACCTGATTAATTTTGCTTTCGCTATCCACTCCTGTTTAAAGGACAGCTCTTTTAAGGGCAATTTTATGATAAATATACAGATAGCGTGTCCGGGTATAGGGCTACTTACTTGAGTATCCGGGCGATTGCAGCTCAGACCTGCGTCCTCGGACGAGTCCGAACACATTGCTTGTGATCCGAAGAACAATTTGTACATCTCCACGGGCGTCGTGCCCATAAAATGTTGGAGAGATTGTGGTCCTTCCGGGGTTAACTCCCACAGGCGAAGGGGACGATGTTTGTAGGGCAGGATGCGACGAATCAGCATAACCTGTGTCACTACGGCCAGATTGATATCTCTTTCTAGGAGATCTTGAACGCGGCCCTGCAACAAGGGCACGTCCTTGGACGGCCCCCAGTTAAGCCCTTTATTGACCCATGATACTAGTTGTGGTGGGGGACCCGAGCGAAAGGCAGGTGGCGCCACCCATTTGGTGCCCCTGGGAGTTATGATATAAAACCACTCTTATTGCCACGAGCCGAACTCCTCTTGAAAAGAGCCCTCGGGCCATGGGGCATCGGCAATCTTGCTTATAACAGCACCTCCGCACTCCGCGTGCTGCCCTTCGATCATCTTTGGCTCTACTTTGAAGGTTTTGAGCCACAATCTGAAGTGAGGAGTAATATGGAGGAAGGCCTCGCATACGACAATGAACGATGAGATATGGAGGATGGACTCCGGAGCTAAGTCGTGAAATTCCAGCCCATAGTAAAACATGAGCCCCCTCACGAAGGGGTCAATCGGGAAGCCTAGCCCCCGAAGGAAGTGAGACGCGAACACCACGCTCTCACCAGGCTTGGGAGTGGGAATGACCTGCCCTTGAGTAGGCAGCTTATGCAAGATTTCGCCGGTTAGATACCTGGCGTCTCTTAACTTTAACACGTCTTCTTCCGTAACGGAGGAAGGCATCCACCGGCCTTGAAGGTCAGAGCAGACATCATCAAAGGTCCGAAGCGCCTGAATCTGGAGCTTTGGGTGTTAGAACTCGAGGCGAGAGGCAGATTTGATTGGGATTGAAAGAAAAGAGTCGAGCCTTGGTCTCTTTATAAAGAGGTTGAATACCAAGAGCCCTCCCCGTGACCGTTTGGGACTCACTTTCGATTAAAGAGACATACCAATGGCACGGTTGGGTTACCCGCGCCCGTACTGATGAGAATCCCGAAATAAGGGGACATGATCTCTGCTTTGACAAGACGTGCCAGGGAAACCGCCTCGCTAAACGTGCTGAGGTGGGACGCAAAACGATTCGAATAAAGGCTTGGCCGTGGCATGATGTCACGCTGCGGAATACATCAGCAGATTAGATTTGTACAAATGTTATTCTCTCTACGGTGGTATGTGGAACTTATTTTGCAGAGCCGGACACTATCCTTGTGTTCAACATCTTCTATGAAGTATTCGGAGGAGGAACCCGTCTTGCAATGCCGAAGACAATTTGCACGCCGGACTCGTCGTAATTGAAGCCTGGTTCAGGGGCTACTGAGGGAGTCCCGGATTAGGGGGTGTCCGGATAGCCGGACTATGACCTTTGGTCGGACTCTTGGACTATGAAGATACAAGATTGAAGACTTCATCCCGTGTCCGGATGGGACTTTCCTTCGCGTGGAAGGCAAGCTTGGCGATACGGATATGTAGATCTCCTCCCATTGGAACCGACTCTGTGTAACCCTAGCCCTCTCCGGTGTCTATATAAACCAGAGGGTTTTAGTCCGTAGGATGAACAACAATCATACTATAGGCTAGCTTCTAGGGTTTAGCCTCTCTGATCTCATGGTAGATCTACTCTTGTACTACCCATATCATCAATATTAATCAAGCAGGAGTAGGGTTTTACCTCCATCGAGAGGGCCCGAACCTGGGTAAAAACATCGTGTCCCTTGTCTCCTGTTACCATCCGCCTAGACGCACAGTTCGGGACCCCCTACCCGAGATCCGCCGATTTTGACACCGACACCCACTTTCATCGGTGAGATAGACAGTTTAAGTCCTTCTAGGAATTTAGTGAACATGCTTTCAACCTCGGTTGTCATGGAGTTTTTCAATGTGTCTAAAGCCACATTGAATTCCTCACAAGAGATCGTGGTTCCCCCATCGGCCGAAGACGAGGTAGGATTCACACCGGAGTGCTCCTCCACACCGTCTGTGGTGTCAACCATACTCTTCGGACGGCAAAGTCCTTAATAAAGAGACGAGGCTCTGATACCAATTGAAAGGATCGATATAGTTGACTAGAGGGGGGTGAATAGGCAACTAACACTTTTTAAACTTTTCTTACCAATTTAAACTTTGCATCAAAGTAGGTTGTCTAGATATGCAACTATGTGAGAAACCTCTATGATGCAATAACAACTAGCACATAAGCAAGCAAGGGATACAACACAAGTAAGCTTGCACAAGTAAAGGCACGAGATAACCAAGAGTGGAGCTGGTGGAGACGAGGATGTGTTATCGAAGTTCCTTCCTTTTGAGGGGAAGTACGTCTCCGTTAGAGCAGTGTGGAGGCACAATGCTCCCCAAGAAGCCACTAGGGCCACCGTATTCTCCTCACGCCCTCACACAATGCGAGATGTCGTGATTCCATTATTGGTGCCCTAGAAGGCGGCGACCGAACCTTTACAAACAAGGTTGGGGCAATCTCCACAACTTAATTGGAGGCTCCCAACGACACCACGAAGCTTCACCACAATGGACTATGGCTCCGAGGTGACCTCAACCATCTAGGGTGCTCAAACACCCAAGAGTAACAAGATCCGCTAGGGATTAGTGGGGGAATCAAATTTCTCTTGGTGGAAGTGTAGATCGGGGCCTTCTCACCCAATCCCGAGCAAATCAACAAGTTTGATTGGCTAGGGAGAGAGATCGGGCAAAAATGGAGATTGGAGCAACAATGGAGCTTAGGGTTAGAATAGGTAAGTCTTCTTGGAGAAGAAGACCCCCTTATATAGTGGGGGGACAATTCCAACCGTTACCCACCACTCAGCCTACGACCCGCGGAACTACCGCACCACAGGAGCTGCACTACCGCACGGGTCTGCGGTACTACCGCGGCGGACCACGGTACTACCGTGGGCGCGGCAGAGCCTGGACCTGAACAAAAGAGCACGGACAGGGCGCGGTAGAACCACAGGCACGGTACTATTGCGGCCCTATGCGGTACTACCGTAGGTCAGCCACAGGCCAGGCATGGTAGGCACAGATGTAAAAAATTACATATGTGACTACCTCCGCTGAGATTTTGTCGAGCGAAAATCCGACATGGTACTACCGCGACCAGGGGTGCGGTACTACCGTGATGGGTGTGGATGTAAAAAATTACATCCGCCCCTACCTCCGCTCCTGCTGCTGTACCTGGCCAGGCGACATGGTACTACCGCGCCGCAGCACGGTACTACCGCGTAGGGCGCGAATGTAAAAAATTACATCCGCCCCTACTACCGCTTGAGCAATGGCGCCAGTCCAGAACTCACGGTACTACCGCTTATGAGGAGCGGTACTACCGTGGGAGCCCATGGTACTACCGTGCCGGAGCCCGGTACTACCGCTGGCTCCTGCGGTAGTACCGCTCGGAGGAGCAGTACTACCGCCAGCTTGAGAAGAGCAACACAGAGTCCTTCATTCCGCAGAGACAAGGTGAGATGGAGGAACACTCCAAAGAGCCAAAGGAAAGGCGGTGCAAAAGGGGACGTGTACGTGAGATTCCACCCAAACCTTTCCAAAGCGGACCCCCTCTTAATAGTACGGCTTTCCTATGACTCAACTCCACCGAAAAGAACCGTAGAGAAACATCGTCTTCAATAATCTTCGAGGGGCATCAAATCATCTTGTGTTTAGTCATGATATCTCTGAAAAGCTCAATACACACGATTAGTCCGCAAAGGCATTGTCATCAATCACCAAAACTACTGAGGGACAAGAATGCCCTTACAATCTCCCCCTTTTTGGTGGATTGATGACAATACGGGATTTGCATAAAGGAAATGAATATAGCACAAGCAAACCCCACATCTCTAAAATATAGACGAGCTCCCCCTAGATTTGTGCTAGAGAGTAAAGTGCTTTGGACTGCACGGCACGAATACTAGGATCACCACTCCCCCTATATTTTAGAAACAAAGCATATCTTGCAATGGTAAGGCTAACACTAAACAAGATAGTAGATATGAGCAAAAGATAAATAGCACGATATAGCATAAACTCAATAGGGTAATAAGGTATGATACAGTGCATATGTCTTACACCATATGATAAACTTAGTCTCACGAGCACAACCAAACCAAAGCAAATAAGTTCAATGACGGAAAGCAAAGCAAACGATGAAACACACGACACACGACACACAAATCCTACACTCTCTCCCCCTTTGGCATCCAGACACCAAAAAGGCAGAGAGGGCACCTACAACAAATGTGGTAGCTCAGGCAGAAAACGATTCCTCATTGCCAGACTCCACAGCAGGAATGTACTCCTCCTCAGAATCGGTCCACTGGTAGCCCTGCTTAGCCATCTAGGCAGCCTCAGGGGTGATGTGCTTCTCAGAGCCGCTGGCTACGTCCTCCCCGCACGCCCTTAAGATCCCGATGTCGCGACGGCGACCCCCCTTCTGAGCAACATGGGCCTTGTACTGACCCTGAACCTGCATGCAGAACAGCCTATTCATCTTGATCTTCAGCTTCTTCGCCCAAGAGGGCTCAGCAGAGGGAGTAGTGAAAGCAGAATGGTTCTCAGAAGCCTCTTCCTCCTCAATCTCCTCCTCATCCACAGCCATCCTAGCAGCCTCAGCAGCAGTGGTGGTGTTAGCCCATTGGGGCTTGATGCGGAGCTTGATGGGCTCATGACGAATCCAGCCTGGAGCTTCAAACTCATCATTGGGAAAGAGCTGCTCCCAAGTCTTGGAGATCAGGTGAAACAAGTAAGGCCCATAGATGGGGACCTTATGGTTGAACACGGCGAACTGAAGCTCACACCACATGATATGTGAAACATCAAGTGGCTGAGTCTGAGCCTAACGGGCCTCCTCGCAAAGGAGCATCATGTCAACGAGGTAAGCATGCACCTGTCCCATGTCACCAATGCGCGGGAAGAGTGTGTTCCGAAAGAGCCTATGCATGATGTCAAGGAAGGGGTTAAGCACCCACACCTTCTTCGTGCTTGGAAGAGTCTTCTGAACAAGGAATAGCATGAGCTTGTTCTTGTTGGCAGACTCAGAATTGGCATGAGGGCGAACTCCAACTAGCGAGTCGAGCCCATCATCGGGAACTTGAAGCAACTCCATGAACTCCTTCCAGGTAGCAGACATTCGTCGACCATTGGTCATCCAAGTCATGGTCCTTGCTTCATCGACACCGAAGTGGACCGAAGCAAAGAACTGTGCTATGATCTCTGGATCAAAATCCTTGTGGAAGGTGAGCATGTTTTCAATGCCGAACTGCTCCACAAGATCCAAGGCCTCTCCAAAGTACCCACGGTGCTTGTCCTGCCTCATGTGATGCATGTCAATCCAGTGAACTTCAGCATAGTGATTCTTCTTGGCCTTGATCACATCCATATAGATCAGATTCTGTTGCTTGTTCCAGAAGAGATCATTGCCTCGCGAGCTAGACCGGGGAGTCACATAGGGATTGAGCTTCCTTCGAATGACAAACTCGGCTTGGGGCATCTCATCCATACCCATGACGGGCTCCTTCTGCTTGCTGGTGGTGTGCTTGGTCCTATGTTGGGAAGCAGAGGACCCCTCTGGAGCTTCATCTGGGTTGCGCAGCCGCTTTGAGCCTGTGTCACGGCTGGGATTCGAGCGACGAGCAAAAGAACCGGAGCCACCACCTAGACACAAAAACACAAAAACATGCACAGGAACAAGATGGATCAAAGCAAAAGGCAGAGGCCAAACTGAAAGAAACAAAAAGCATGAGATCTGGACAACACAAAAGGGCGTTGGATGAATCTACGGTAGTACCGGGCAGGGTTACAGATGTAAAAAATTACATCCGCTCCATCCGTGGTAGTACCGTGCCAAGTTGGCACGGTAGTACCGCGCTTGGGGCGGAAGTAATTTTTTACTTCCGGACGCCAAGCCGTAGTACCGCAACAAGGTGCGGAAGTGCCGCAAGGCGTCAGAACCAGGTGAGGCTGCGGTAGTACCACTCCAGGAGGAGAAGTAGTACAGCGCGGATCGAAAACCGCGACAAAAGTCGCGGATTTGGATCTAGAACCTCCGACAACATCGGTACTACCGTTGATCAACCGGAACTATTTTGACTATCCAAAGAGCATGCTTACTACACTACCACTCTCCTACGAATCCCACTTGCATAGATTTAGCCAAAAATCTCAAGAACACCACATGCATCTCCCCAAAACCTAAAAGCACAAGGAAGGATAAAAAGGAGAGGAACTTGGGTAAAAACCTTGGTCCATGGCAAGAGGGCGAGGTGGGGAACGGTCCCACCGGTCGAAATCCGAGGAGAGCGGCTGGAGACGGAGATCCGGCGAAGGCCTCTGGTGCCGTTCTTGGGCAGGAGTGAGAGAGACAGGGTGGGGAATAGATATGAATGGGTATGGCGAAGTTAGAACTCCCCATGTCCCGCTCTTAACCCCCACCCGCTCGCGTGGGCGCGGAAGTACCGCGGGTCATCGCGGTAGTACCACCAGGGCGGAAGTACCGCGTGTTGGGCGGTAGTACCGCTCTTTCAGTGGCAGTAAAAAATTACTGCCGTGAAGGTAGCGGTAGTACCATGCCCCTAGAGGGCCACGAACTAAACATAGAGCCGCCAACTCCTGCGGTAGTACCGTGGCTCGCCACGGTAGTACCGTAAACCAAGAAAGTGCAAGAACACACGAGAGAAAGGGAGAAAAAGCAAAACAACCTCCGGAAAAACGCCGACCAACTAAGAGGTGAACACAAACGACGACCCAAACACGGCAAGGAGAAGAGGAAGGCACACAACAACGAAGACCAACTACGAGACACAACTTCTCCAAGGGGAGGGCGGTGGCCGGAGCCACCTATGTTTGAGTCAATTGGTATGGCACCGCGAAGAATTATCCTTGGGTCCATGACCAAAACTCGTCTTTGAAGCACAAGTACCATCAAAAATTGTTAATGTGAAAGAGTTGATCAATTTATGCATAATAAGGGGAGGAAGAGTTCATTGAGAGAACAACACTCCCCCTATGTCCATGCCTACACCTAAACTAGACAACAAGTTGAGTGAGGTGGGGTGTGCAAGGATTCAAGTCACATTGCTCGAATCAATGATATTTAGCTCATGCCTTAACTCGCGAAATCTTGCTTCATCCAAGGGCTTCGTGAAAATATCTGCAAGGTTATCATGAGTGTTAACATACTTGAGCTCGATCTCCCCTCGTCTAATATGATCCCGTATGAAGTGATACCGAATCTCAATGTGCTTTGTCTTGAAGTGTTGCACCGGGTTGAGAGAAATCTTGATGGCACTTTCATTGTCACACAAAAGAGGCACTTTGTCACAAATGATAGCATACTCCTTTAAAGTTTGCCTCATCCATAGGAGTTGTGCACAACAACTACCAGCCGCCACATATTCCGCTTCGGTGGATGAGGGAGACATACAACTTTGCTTCTTGGAAGACCAACTCACCAAAGAGCAACCAAGAAATTGGCACCCTCCGGAAGTGGACTTCCTATCCACTTTGTCTCCCCCGCAATCGGAATCCGTATAACCTTCAAGCTTGAAGTCTGCCCCTCTTGGGTACCATAAGCCAAAGTTTGGGGTATGAGCCAAATATCGAAAGATTCGCTTGACCACCACAAGGTGGCTTTCCTTCGGTGCGGCTTGAAACCGTGCACACATTCCCACACTCAACATGATATCCGGTCTAGATGCACAAAGGTAAAGCAAGGAGCCAATCATGGAGCGATATACCTTTTGATCCACTGCTTTACCATTGGGATCAATGTCAAGTTGGCACTTGGTGGGCATTGGAGTAGTAGTCGGCTTGACATCACTTAGCTTGAATCTTTTTAGCATGTCTTGAGTGTATTTGGCTTGGTTAATGAAGGTTCCTTCTCTTCTTTGCTTGATATCGAACCCGAGAAAGAACTTCAACTCTCCCATCAAAGACATCTTGAACTCAGAGGTCATGAGAGCGGCAAATTCCTCGTTGAAAGCTTTGTTAGGGGAACCAAAGATAATATCATCAACATATAGTTGGCATACAAACAACTCCCCTTTGACCTTCTTAGTAAAAAGAGTGGGATCGATTTGCCCAACCTCAAACCCGCGATCTTGTAGCAACTCGGTAAGGTGGTCATACCACGCACGTGGGGCTTGCTTAAGGCCATAGAGTGCCTTATCGAGTTGATACACATGATCCGGGAAGTAGGGATCCTCGAACCCGGGGGGTTGCTTGACATAAACCAACTCATTAATAGGACCATTAAGAAAAGCACTCTTCACATTCATTTGTTGTAACTTAAAGTTGTGATGGGAAGCATAAGAAATCAACAAACGAATGGATTCAAGGCGAGCAACGGGAGCAAAGGTTTCACCGTAGTCGATACCCTCGACTTGGTAGTAGCCTTGTGCTACCAATCTTGCCTTATTGCGAATGATGTTCCCATGAGCATCTTGCTTGTTCTTAAAAATCCACTTGGTTCCAATGACGTTGTGGTTCCCCGACAGCCTTGCACCAATCTCCACATCTTGTTGTACTTGAAGTTGTTGAGTTCTTCATGCATGGCATTGAGCCAATCTGAATCTTCGAGCGCCTCATAGACCTTTTGGGGTTCAACACAAGAAACAAACGCGTGATGTTCACAATAGTTTGCTAATTGTCTACGAGTGCTTACCCCCTTTCTTAGGCTTCCAACCACATTTTCCATGAGATGGCCTTTGGTGGTGAGCTTGGAAGCAATCTTCGCAGCACGACGCTCTAATTCCTCCTCGGATGTGGAGGGAGGAGGATTGACTTGATTATCTTGAGCGCCGTCATGAACTTGTTCATGATCTTGAGCTTGCTCTTGATCTTGAACTTGCTCGAGGGGGGGAACTTGACCTTGAGCATCATTTGGTGGATCATCACCATCTTAAGGTTGATCTTGCCCTTGGTCTTGTTCACGAGGTTGAGGGCCTTCACTTTGTTCTTCGGAAGCGTGTGGGTCTTGGGTTGGTGATGGCTCCACTTGAGTGGAGCATTGTCCTTCTCCTTCGACCACAAGGAGTTCCTCAATGGGTAGGATATGACCCACACCCATTCTTCTTATGGCTTGGGGAGGAAATTCATCACCTACATCACAAGTACCACTTTGCTCCACTTGGGAGCCGTTATTTTTATCAAACTCCATGTTACATGTCTCCTCAATGAGTCCAGTGGACTTGTTGAGAACACGGTAAGCATGAGAGTTTGTAGCATAACCAAAAATATGCCCTCATAAGCTCTAGCCTCAAATTTAGACAGACGAACACCTTTCTTGAGAATGAAACACTTTCACCCGAACACCCGGAAGTACTTGAGGTTGGGCTTGTTACCGGTGAGTATTGCATAAGGAGTCTTGTTCAAGCCTTTAAGGAGATAGAGCCGATTGGATGCATGACATGCTGTGTTGATGGCTTCGGCCCAAAAGTTGTATGGAGACTTGAACTCTGCCATCATGGTCCTTGCCGCATCCATCAACGTCCAGTTCTTCCTCTCCGCGACACCATTTTGTTGAGGGGTATATGGTGCAGCATATTGATGCTTGATCCCCTCATCACTAAGAAACTCATCCAAGGTGTAGTTCTTGAACTCGGTGCCGTTGTCACTTCTTATTGTCAAGATCTTTGCATCATGTTGACGATGAGCTTCATTTGCAAAGTCGATGACGGTTTGTTGAGTTTCACTCTTCCTCTTGAAAAAGAATACCAAAGTGTATCTTGAATAATCATCCACAATCACCAAGCAATACTTTCTACCTCCAAGACTATCAAAGGATGGGGGCCCAAAGAGATCCATGTGAAGGAGCTCCAAGGGTCTCTTCGAATAAATGATAGTCGTGGGAGGGTGAGCCTTTTCATGAAGCTTTCCTTTGATACAAGCACTGCAAGCATGATCTTTAGCAAAACTAACATTTGTTAGTCCACAAACATGGTCCCCCTTGAGAAGACTTTGCAAAGATCTCATATTGACATGGGCTAGACGGTGATGCCAAAGCCATCCCACATCAACTTTAGTGATTAGGCATGTCGTTGTCTTAGTGGGTCGCTCCGAAAAGTTAATCACATAGAGAACGTTCTCGACATGCCCAACAAAAGCTACTTTAAGAGTCTTGCTCCACAAGAGGGCCACGGTATCAATATCAAAGAAGGTGGCAAAACCCATGAGCGCAAGTTGACGAATGGAAAGAAGATTGAATGCAAGGGACTCGACAAGCATGACTTTCTCGATCGTTAGATCATGAGAAATGACAACCTTGCCAAGACCCAATACCTTCGAAGACGAGGCATCACCCCACTCGACGTTGGTGGGCATAGATGGGATCTTGTACACGTCCACCACCAACTCCTTGCTTCCGGTCATATGATTTGTTGCTCCACTATCGAGCAATCATGATCCCCCACCGGAAGCAAACACCTACATGAAAGCAATGCTTGGTTTTAGGTACCCATTGAATAATGGGTCCTTTGATGTTAGCAACAAGGGTCTTGGGAACCCAAATAGACCATTCAATATACTCATAAGGAGAACCAACAAATTTTGCATAAATATGTCCATCACTAGCACGGCATAACACATAAGAGGGGTTAAAGTCGCCGGCTTTGTTGGAAGGGGTGGCATTGCCCTTCTTGACATCACCACCCTTCACATTGTTCTTCTTCTCCTTAGGAGAACCCTCTCCCTCCTTCACAAATGTTTTCTTGAGAGTAGGAGGTCGTTTGGTCTTGTCATTCTTCTTGTTGTTCTTGGACTTGGGGGTAAACCCAACTCCCTCCTTGGCCACAAATTCCTTTTGATTTCTCAAAAGGTCATTGAGGTTTTTCTCACCTTGAATGCATGTCACAAGACCTTTCTTCAATTGCTCTTTCAACTGGGCATTCTCCTCCACAAGATGCACATGCTCACAACATGGGTTAGTAGCATTTGCGTTCTCAATTAAGACCATATGAGGAAAAGTGGCTTTCTCCTTGGTTAACTTCACTTAGAGTTGAGCATGAGACTCCTTGAGGCTAGCATGAGCACCCTTCAAGGCCTTGTGAGCCTTGTCAAGTACATCAAACTCCTCTTTGAGTCTAGCAAGATCAACCCCAAGTTTAACCTTCTCAAATTTAGCCACACGAGAGACAACAATAGCATGATCAAGATCTTTCTTTACTTTGGCATGGTCATCATTGTGTGACTCCTCAAGAGTCAAACGATGCCCACACTCTTCCTCAAGAGCATTAGAGAGATCCGATATCTCATCGGCATAGTCACGACTATGTCCTTCCATCTTAGAGATGGTTTCTTCATGAGCCTCGATCATGTCATTGGCTTCACCAAGTTGTTCCAATAGAGCAACAAAGTGCTTCTTGGATTTGCCCTTGAGTTTACTCATAAAAGACTCAAATTCATTCATCTCTTCATTAGACCCCTCATGTTCATCAATGCAATCTGTCAAGGAAGGATTAGTAATGATGGTGGTCTTGATGTTGCGGGTTACCTTATTAGTGTCTTTAGCCATGAGGCACTTGGCAGTGATGTTCTCGTTGGGTGAATCAAAGAGAGACACCCGGGGGGTTGTAGCAATGGCAACGGAGGCCATGGCTATTGCTTCTCCATCTTCATCATCATCGTCATCCTCATGGTATTTTTCTTGAACCACTAACCCACGAGTAGGAGTCTTCTTGGTGAAGTTGTTCTTGTTGGGGAAGGACTTGGCTTTGTCTTTTCGAATGAGCTTGCCACCATTGTCTTCCCGCTTCTTGTAAGGACAATCCACAACAAAGTGACTAACATTGCCACAATTGTAGCAAGTTCTCACCCGTTGCTTTCCCTTGAACCCACTTGAATTGTTCTTGTTGAGATTGGGCCTCGTGTTCTTCTTGCTCCAAAATTGCCTTGAAGCAAGAGCCATGTGCTCATGATAGTCATATTTTGTATCCTCGGGATTGCCCTCCTCATCTTCATCTTCTTCCTCTTCTTCCACAATGACCTTGGCCTTCAAGGCAAGATTTGACTTCTTTGTTCTTTGAGAACGGAGCACCGCGTTGTCGGCGGTCTTATCCAAGATGCTCATAGCAACGAACTCATCCAACACTTCACTCGAGGTCATGGAGTGGAAGTCTGGTCTTTGACGAATGACGGAGGACGTGGCCTTGTTGTAGGGCATCATGGCCTTGAGGAACTAGCGCTTGATCCAATTGTCATCTGTGTCCTTACTCCCATGATCTCGGAGTAAGACCGCGAGTTTGGTTACTCTCTCAAAGAGCTCACGAGGTTCTTCATCTTCCTTCATTGCAAACTCATCGGCTTCATCTTGCACCACTTCATAGTTGGAGCGTTGAATGCTTGCGCTTCCCCGATAGAGAGACACAACACAATGCCACGCGTCTTTGGCCATGGCGTAGGGTCGAAGATGAGGGAGATCTTCAGGGAGAATTGATTCTTGGATGATGAAGAGAGCATTCTCATTGAATTGATTATCCAAGGCTTCTCTAGGGGTGAAGTTGCTTCGGTCATGTGGATAGAAACCTTCTTCAATGATTCTCCAAAGATTAGTATTCACATGATTTAAATGACGTTTGAAGCGATACACTCAAGAATCAAAATCCGCATTTTTCACAATCTTAGGAGGAGGACCGGCATGATTTAAATGAGTAGAGGGAATCAGTCCTCCATAAGTTGGAGGTTCCACATGGGCAAAGATGTCGGTGCCATTTCTACCACTAGTAGAAGGACCCTTTTCACTATTAGCTTCCCCCTTGTCGGAGGTAGCATCCATCACCTTGTTAGTGGGATCACCCACTTTCATCGGTGAGGTAGACAGTTTAAGTCCTTCTAGGAATTTAGTAAACATGCTTTCAACCTCGGTCGTCATGGAGTTTTTCAATGTGTCTAAAGCCACATTGAATTCCTCACGAGAGACCACGGTTCCCCCATCGGCCGAAGACGAGGTAGGATTCACACTGGAGTGCTCCTCCACACCGTTTGTGGTGTCAACCATACTCTTCGGACGGCAAAGTCCTTAATAAAGAGACGAGGCTCGGATACCAATTGAAAGGATCGATATAGTTGACTAGAGTGGGGGTGATAGGCAACTAACACTTTTTAAACTTTTCTTTACCAATTTAAACTTTGCATCAAAGTAGGTTGTCTAGATATGCAACTATGTGAGCAACCTCTATGATGCAATAACAACTAGCACATAAGCAAGCAAGGGATGCAACACAAGTAAGCTTGCACAAGTAAAGGCACAAGATAACCAAGAGTGGAGCCGGTGGAGACGAGGATGTGTTACCGAAGTTCCTTCCTTTTGAGGGGAAGTACGTCTCCGTTAGAGCAGTGTGGAGGCACAATGCTCCCCAAGAAGCCACTAGGGCCACCGTATTCTCCTCACGCCCTCACACAATGCGAGATGCCGTGATTCCACTATTGGTGCCCTTGAAGGCGGCGACCGAACCTTTACAAACAAGGTTGGGGCAATCTCCACAACTTAATTGGAGGCTCATAACGACACTAAGGGAGTTCCAAATTTGACGAGGAGGCCTTAGAGCCCCTGCAGTCAAAAAAGAAAGAAGCCGCCTGGCCGGATAGACGACCAGATGATAGGCCAAGAGCAACAAGGGGCGCCGCATACAAGCCGGCACACGATCAGCATAAAGATCCTCGGAAAAAGGATAACCCGGCCAGGTCTATTTATGGGCCAAAAAAGAAGACTCCAGGAAGTAACACAACCAGCCGAGCATTTGAAGACAACGGCACACCCAAATACAGGGGCGCCGCACACCCACTATGTTTCACCGACGAGGTACTGGATCATGGATTTCCAGCGGGATTCAAACCCGTTAACATAGAGGCATACGACGGAACAACAGACCCTGGAGTCTGGATTGAGGATTATATCCTACACATACATATGGCTAGAGGAGACGATCTCCATGCCATAAAATACCTACCCCTCAAGCTCAAAGGGCCAGCTCGGCATTGGCTTAAAAGCCTCCCAAAAAATACCATTGGAAGTTGGGAAGAGCTTGAGGATGCGTTTTGGGCAAATTTTCAAGGGACTTATGTCCGGCCACCGGATGCAGACGATTTAAGTCACATAACTCAACAGCCCGGAGAGTCAGCACGCAAATTCTGGAACAGGTTCCTCACTAAAAAGAACCAAATAGTCGACTGTCCGGACGCTGAAGCCTTAGCGGCCTTTAAACACAACGTCCGAGACGAATGGCTAGCCAGACACCTCGTCCAGGAAAAACCAAGAACAATGGCCGCACTAACAAGCCTCATGACCCGCTTTTGCGCGGGGGAAGACAGCTGGCTGGCTAGATGCAGCACCAGCGACCCGAGTACATCCGAAGTTAGGGATGAAAATGGGAAATCACGACGCAGGAAAGATCAGCGCCGGAATAAGAAAAATGGCCCAAATAGTACGGCGGTCAACGCCGGATTCAAAAGCTCTCGGCCGAACAACAAAACACTGCCCCTAAAGGATAACACTGATGAGATATCCAACCTAAACAAGATTCTGGATAGACTGTGTCAAATACATGGTACCTCCGGGAAGCCTGCAAACCATACCCACAGAGATTGCTGGGTCTTCAAGCAGTCCGGCCGACTTAACGCCGAACACAAGGGGCTCGACACACCAAGTGAAAGTGACGAAACCCAAAAGCAGCACTCCGAAAAACAAAAGACTTTCCCACTAGAAGTCAAGACAGTGAACTCACTTCATGTGATAACACGCAGCGCGGCACCTGCCATGCCAGGACACCGTCCGCGGAATGGGGATAGAACCTACCAAAATTCGCTATAGCAGCACTTCCTTCAAAGGAGTGACGCCAGGCCTTTTTTAGCCAATTATACAGGCTCTATACCACTAGAGGTTGTGTTCGGTTCATCCGATAACCCCCGTCGCGAAAAGCTCACTCCCAATCGCCCCATTTAGCAGTAGCCCTTAAGCACTACTAGGGCGTACAGCTTTCGCCCGCTTTAATGCAATACCACATTACGCATCTCTTACGGTTAAAAATGCCCGGTCCACGTGGCATAATCTCAAAACTCCAGGTGTCTCTCGACCATGGAGAATGTGCGGCTGCCTAGACAGCCACACACTAATCCGACCTTGTAGGTCAAAGCCCCTAAAAACAGGTCATTTAGACCTCGGACATGGTTAGACGAGTCTGGCGTAACTTAACAAGGGGCTTCCCAGCCGCATACCCCTTTTTTAGGGGGCCGCGCGCATAAACGATGAAAGCCAATAAAGCTCAATTTTCTTCATCTTCCAAATTATACTTTATTTTTACAATTTTTGCACGATATTTCTTAGAAACTAAGACCTTCTCTTTTACAGATGAAGCACTTGCTACACCCATCCAGGATACAGCACAACGGAGACACAGGCGCTGACGTGCAGTAGGGACCCGTTGCAAGGATTCTTTTCAGATTAAGACCCTGCGTAAACCTTTCTTACTGTCTCTTGTTGATACACATCCCCCGGTTTCCTACCAGAGCCGAGGAGGAGGCTGGCATTTTGGCATCGGCCACGTCAGAAGTTCCCGCCTGTACCTGGACACTAGGGGCTTAGGGCTTTATTCTGCCCGATATCATAAAGACCGAATACCTTAGGGAGTGTTCGGCGTCTCGAGTTAGGACTTATATGCATCAGCTCCGAATCATGTCTTTGGTCAAATGTTGGGTTTGCCCGGCTCCTGTGTTTTGCTGCCTTACGTTCCGTATCATCGGCTAATGTGGCACCAGGAGAACTACTGCGATTGTGCCCCGGTTCGGCCAGGAGAGCACCTCAGTAGAGAAAGCCGAAAACTGACTATCATGATATAGCGAGAGACTGGTCAACCACTCGATTGACAATTGGAATGTTTAGAATTCCTCCGCTTTGACGAAGGACCGCTTCCTGGTCAGGCACATACGCGCCCCGAGTTCAGAGAAGTGTGGTGCCATCAGGGGCTATATAGTAGCCCCACGTTCGAGCTCCTATGGCTAAGTGAAAGTGATAAAGCATTATAGTCCGGTTGCCTAGTTTGCTACGCTATCACCTCCTTAAAAGGACCAAGACGTTGGATTAAGTGTGAAAAAGCGCTTTTCTTTTTGCAAACACCCCCGCACCATGTGCGTGGGGGCTGAAGCCAAAGACTACCATCTTTCAGATTATACATATACGGCCACACAGGAGATAGTTCAATACTTGAACACACAAGTATAAAAAGTCATTGCATTATAAACATGATCTTAGAAATCATAGATGTCATTCAAACATAACATCTTTCGAGCACTGCGACTCTATTATACGAGCGCCCTGTAGGACTTCCTCAAAATAATGCTCGGTGGGGAATCGGCTTTTGTCCGAACCCCGGGATGCAACAGCAGTGGCATCCATCTCCGCCCAGTATGTTTTACCACGGGCGAGAGCCATCCGTGCACCTTCTATGCATGCCGATCGCTTCATCGCATTAATATGCGGCACCGCCCCAAGGAATTGCTGCAACAAGCCAAAATAACTCTTCGGTTTGGGCCTTTTCGGCCACAGATGAGCGACCACATCCGTCATGGCTAGTCCGGACAATCTATTCAGCTCAGCCCACTCAACCAGCCGATCACTCAACGGAAGTGGATGCTCCAGACTATGGAATTGAGACCAGAAAAGCTCTTCCATTTCATGATCCTCCTGGCTTCGAAAATGCACGACTGCGTCCGCTGCACTCACCGCTAAGTCCAGATAAGGATCCTCCGCACCGTACAGTCGGCCCAGTTGAGCATACTTCGGATCCGTGAACTTCCTACGCAGCATAAAGGGCTTCCCAGCCACAATGTCTCCGACCTAACGTAGTTCCTCCTTTATAGCCCGCATCGCACTACGGGCATCCTTGGCTTCGGCATCAGCCTTCTTCAGGTCCTCTTGCTCCGCTCGGCATTCTCCTTCAAGAACCTCCAGGCGGTCAGTAGCAACTTTTAATTTCGTGGCCATTCCGGCCATCTCCTCCCTGCTTCGGCAGTGAGCAGCCTTCTCGGCTTCTAGCTCTTCCGCTGCCTTCAAGGCAGCCGCCTCGCTTTTTCTGGCTTGCTCCTTGGCCCGAGCAAGTTCCGCTCAAAGATCTTCGACAGCAGCAGCACCATCTGCATCAAGCATACAACTTGTAAGGAATGGGCGTCAGCTCCCTTACTAAGCGACCGCAGAGCAACCACATACCTTGTGACTCATCAAGTCGTTTATTGACCAGCGAGATATCCGCATCTGCAGCGTCGAGTTGCTTCTTCATCTTGGCGAATCCATCAGTCCGGCTGGCCACCGAACGTTCCGCCACCTACATAGGAAAGGCGACAGTTAATAACTAAGATTATGATCCTAGGCACGCTATCGTTTTCAACAGCATACCAAGTCTCAGGGGCTACTATCTATACAGGGCGCACTTCATGTGCAAAACTGTCAACAGGTATGTCATTTTTTGTGTACCTCAAATCCCGTTAGTAAACTTCCGACGGCCTCATACAACCCGCTTTCGGCGGACGAGATCCTCTCAATCACATTACCCATTAATGTGCGGTGATCTTCTGAGATGGACGCCCTCTTAAGCAAATCCTGCAGCTCCACCGGCTGTTCTCCAATGGGTGTCGAACTCTCCGGCCCCGCCGGACTCGGGGAGACCCTCCGCGACGACACCTCAGGGTTGTCCACCCCGCACGATGGGGCGGCAGATGGAGGTGTTTCGCTCTCCATCATTTCCGGACGAAGGTCTCCCGAAGATGAGTTGTGCTGAGATGGGCTGAGATCCGAACTACAAGGTGAAAACTTCGGTTACCCTTAGAAATTAAACAGGGATGTCCACTATTACAAAATTCCCCTCTTTTTACTTATGGCTCGCTAGAGGGCTGATTCCTCTGAGGAGACAGTTCGGCCGGGGCTCTGCCCAGCCCGGGACCTTCCGGTACAGATTTCTTTCCCCGCTTTGAGGCCTTGGCCCCGGGTCTTCGGAAGCGGTCCTCTTCTCCCCCTGGAAGGAGGGACTCTCGATTCCTCCCTTACTAAAAGCCTCCGTGGCAGAGTGGGTAGATCCCCTGTGCCCTTCTTCGCCCTCCTCCGAAGGTGCAACCTCTAACATTTTGATTAACACGGGATCCTATGTGGTCTCAGGGAGGGGGGCCGGACACCGTATCAGTTTTGCTTGTGCTATCCACTCTTGTCCAAGGGATAGCTGGTTAAAAGGCAAGCCCACAGTAAATAAATGGACGATCTGTCCGGACACGGGGCTACTTACTTGAGTATCCGGGCGATTGCAGCTTAGGCCAGCATCCTTAGTCAATTCCGGACGCGTCTCTTGCGATCCGAAGAAAAGTTTGTACATCTCCACGGTGTCAAACCCATGAAGTGTTGAAGAGCTCGTGGCCCCTCCGGATTAAATTCCCACAGGCGGAGGGGGCGACGTTTGCAGGGCAGTAGGCGCCGGATCAACATAACCTGCACCACTACGACCAGATCGATCTCCCTTTCTTGGAGGCCTCGAATCCGGTCCTGCAATAGGGGTACATCTTTGGACGGCCCCCAGTCACGCCCCTTGTTGACCCATGACGTCAGCTGCTGTGGAGGGCCCGAGCGAAAGACGGGCGGCGGCCTCTGCCTGCTGCCCCTGGGAGCGGTGATATAGAACCACTCCTGTTGCCACAAGCCGAACTCCTCCTGAAAAGAGCCCTTGGGCCATGGAGCTTCGGCCCTCTTGCTTATAACCGCCCCGCCGCACTCTGCCTGACGCCCCTCAATCATCTTCGGCTCCATGTTGAAGGTTTTGAGCCACAAGCCGAAGTGAGGGGTAGTGCGAAGGAAGGCTTCGCAGACGACAATAAAGGATGAGATGTGGAGGATGAACTCCGGAGCCAAGTCGTGGAATTCCATCCCATAGTAAAACATGAGCCCCCTCACGAAAGGATCCGTCGGGAAGCCTAAACCCCGACGGAGGTGAGACACGAACACGACGCTCTCGCCAGGCTCGGGAGTTGGGATAACTTGCCCTCGGGCAGGCAGCCTATGCGAAATCTCGTAGGTTAAGTACCTAGCGTCTCTCAGCTTTAGCACGTCCTCTTCCATGACGGAGGAGGGCATCCACCGGCCTCGTAGGTCAGGACTAGACATTGTCGAAGATCGAAGGTACCCGAATTTGGAGCCCTGGGTGTTGGAACTCGGGGAGAGGGGCGGATTCGATAGAGGATTGAATAAAATGAACGGGCCTTGGTCTCATTATAAAGAGGAAGAATATCAAGAGCCGTCCCCATGACCGTTTGGAACCCGCCTTCGATGGAGGGGGCGTGGCAACAGGCGCGGTTGGGTTACCCACGTCCGTATTGATGGGAATCCCGGAATAAGGGGAACACAATCTCTGCTTCGACAAGACGTGCCAAGGAAACCGCTTCGCTAAACGCGCTGAGATGGAACAATAAAAACAATTTGAGTAAAGGCTTGGAAGTGGTGTGACGTCACGCCACAGAATACGTCAGCAGATTGATCTTGTGTAATATTATTCTCTCTACGGTGGTATGTGGAATTTATTTTTGCAGAGTCGGACACTATCCTGGTGTTCACAATCTTCTATAAATTATTCGGAGGAGGAACCCGCCTTGCAATGCCGAAGACAATATGCGCGTCGGACTCTCGTCATTGAAGCCTGGTTCAGGGGCTACTGAGGGAGTTCCGGACTAGGGGGTGTCCGAATAGCCGAACTATCATCATCGGCCGGACTCCAAGACTATGAAGATACAAGATTGAAGACTTTGTCCCGTGTCCGGATGGGACTTTCCTTGGCGTGGAAGGCAAGCTTGGCGATACGGATATGTAGATATCCTACCTTTGTAACCGACTTTGTGTAACCCTAGCCCTCTCCGGTGTCTATATAAACCGGATGGCTGTAGTCCATAGGACGAACAACAATCATACCATAGGCTAGCTTCTAGGGTTTAGCCTCCTTGATCTCGTGGTAGATCCACTCTTGTAACACACATCATCAATATTAATCAAGCAGGACGTAGGGTTTTACCTCCATCAAGAGGGCCCGAACCTGGGTAAAACATCGTGTCCCTTGTCTCCTGTTACCATCCGCCTAGACGCACAGTTCGGGACCCCCTACCCGAGATCCGCCGGTTTTGACACCGATAGACACCATGAAGCTTCACCACAATGGAGGGCTCTGAGGTGACCTCAACCGTCTAGGGTGCTCAAACACCCAAGAGTAACAAGATCCGCTAGGGATTAGTGGGGGGAATCAAATTTCTCTTGGTGGAAGTGTAGATCGGGGCCTTTTCACCCAATCCCGAGCAAATCAATAAGTTTGATTGGCTAGGGAGAGAGATCGGGCGAAAATGGAGCTTGGAGCAACAATGGAGCTTAGGGTTAGAAGAGGTAAGTCTTCTTGGAGAAGAAGACCCCCTTATATAGTGGGGGGACAATTCCAACCGTTACCCACCACTCAGCCCGCGACCCGCGGAACTACCGCACCACAGGTGTGGTACTACCGCATGGATCTGCGGTACTACAGCGGCGGACCGCGGTACTACCATGGGCGCGGCAGAGCCTGGACCTGAACAGAAGAGCACGGACAGGGCGGGGTAGAACCGCAGGCGCGGTACTACCGCGGCCCTATGCGGTACTACCGTAGGTGAGCCACAGGCCAGGCACGGTAGGCATAGATGTAAAAAATTACATCCGTGACTACCTCCGCTGAGATTTTGTCGAGTGAAAATCCGGCACGGTACTACCGCGACCAGGGGTGCGGTACTACCGTGAAGGGTGCGGATGTAAAATATTACATCCGCCCTACCTCCGCTCCTGCTGTTGTACCTGGCCAGGCGACACGGTACTACCGCGCCGCAGCATGGTACTACCGCGTAGGGCGCGGATGTAAAAAATTACATCCGCCCCTACTACCGCTTGAGCAGCGGCGCCAATCCAGAACTCACGGTACTACCGCTTATGAGGAGCGGTACTACCGTGGGAGCCCACGGTACTACCGTGCCAGAGCCCGGTGCTACCACTGGCTCCTAAGGTAGTACCGCTCGGAGGAGCAGTACTACCGCCAGCCTGATAAGAGCAACACGGAGTCCTTCATTTCGCAAAGACAAGGTGAGATGGAGGAACACTCCAAAGAGCCAAAGGAAAGGCGGTGCAAAAGGGGACGTGTACGTGAGATTCCACCCAAACCTTTCCAAAGCGGACCCCCTCTTAATAGTACGGCTTTCCTACGACTCAACTCCGCCGAAAAGAACCGTAGAGAAACGTCGTCTTCAATAATCTTCGAGGGGCATCAAATCGTCTTGTGTTTAGTCATGATATCTCTGAAAAGCTCAATAACACGATTAGTCCGCAAAGGCATTGTCATCAATCACCAAAACTACTGAGGGACAAGAATGCCCTTATAGCAGGTTATTTTCTGAGCCACGGCACTGATCCGTATGTGGTCGCTACTCACTCCGACGGAGGCTAGGGAGTGTTTGGTTACTGGATCTATATGATGGGGGACGATAGCACGGGCTATCTTCAACCGGTTTGGATGGCGGTCATGTAATAGGATAGGCATTTAGTGTTCCTATCTTTTTTATGCCGGACGGTTGTGGCTTCTCGGTATTTTGTTTGCTTTTAGTGAGCCTTTTTTCTCTTTGTTTTGAGACCTGATGAATATTGTTGAACCTTTGGGTTATTAATAATATGGTCGTATGCATCGATCTGATGCAGAGGCCGGGGATTCATCCCCCTTTTTGGGGAAAAAATAAGCATTTGCCAAATTTATTGGCATTCATTCATATTGCTGACTAGTGCTCATCGTTTTCTAGTTTATTTTACCATGTGGAACCTTTCCTCAAGTAAGTGATTTTTCTTATTTCCCTCTAGGCTTACTACAACCATATGGAACCTTTCCTCAAGTTATTGTAATTATCTTCGCAGAAAAAAACTTTGAATACCTTTCCTCTCTTGGACATCAATCTACATCATGAAACATTACATGAGTGGTTGTGAATTCATGTAAGTAGATAATTAGTTCTTATCTGCTGCAATAGGCATGGGCATCTACTAGATCAAATGGGAAGAGGAAGTAAGTTTGTTGTGATCATGTATTTGTAGTTATCTGTTTGTTGTTCTTTATTTCTTCTAATCAACTTATTGTCGTTCTCTGTTCCTCACAATCATATTAATTCTTGACCTGTGTTTTCGTGATCTATTCCTTGTCATCATCTATAATGTAACATATATGTGTTATGCATTTTAGGGGGGTGGGGTATCAGAAAGAGGAAGAGAGGATGTTGACTTAAGGGCTGCTAATATCAGAGATAATCGTAGCAGGATGGAAGATATGGAACTAAAATCAAAAAAGAATGCTCTCAATATAGAATCCATCCTACAAGATTGTGCTGCGAAAAAAAGTACTCCTAAGTGACTCATATGCAGTCCTGGTGATTAGCTCGGCTATCATTTATGCATGCAATAATTAGCCCTCTTTACCTATTGTAGACAACATAAATTGATCTGATAATGTTTCTTGTAGCCACAAAACCGTCCCTAATATTGTTTTCACATATCCATTGAGCTTGTCCACCTCTCCCGCTTCCCCTCTTCCCCTCCACACAGCGATGTCGCAGTGGGGTTGTGTGAGCCCCGAGGGAGGTTGGGTGAGATTCAGATCCACAGAGGTCAGGTGCCTAACATGCGGGCGCTCCTCGGATGATGCTCCCCTGAGGAGAATCCATGGCCTGCTGCTGCAAGGTGTGGTGTTGCAGGCAAGCTCCAGTTCTAGAAGGCCAACAACGACTCGCCGCGTACGTTATACAAACACGAGGTACTTGGCGTGACAAAGTCGAGGGTCATTGGCTTGCTCCCGTCGGTACGAGGTGGGGCGGCATGCTGCAAGTGGTCGCCGATGTTTGTGAGCAAGTACCGCGAGGGTGCCTCGGTGACACATACCCCATACGACGAGGGTATTGTGGTGTGTGAGGCATGCTGCAAGTCGGCTGCTGGAGGTGACCGCAACATGGTCCATGTTACAGTGTATATGACTAAAAGCCCACACCACGCAGTTGGAGGTGACCGCAACATGGCCCATGTTCCACCGGATGATGAAAGCCTACATCATGCAAGCTTACTATGACCATGCAAGTGCAACAAGATCCATGTCGCAAACCTCCTTACTGACGGACTGGAGCTGCGAGGTATCAGCCGGGTGTCTCCCACGCCATCTGAAAGCATCTCTAATAGATGATGTATTTTACATCACCAAAAAATGATGTGAGTAAAATATACATCACCAAAAAATGATTTTTACATCATCAAAAAACGTCCAACTCCAAAAGGTGACGTAAAATACAACAGCCGCACGGCGCCGCTCCAGTAGGTGATGTAAAAACGTCCAATGGCCGCACAACGACAACAGCTCAACAGCACCCAACAACAGCACTACAGCAGCCAACAGCCTCATCTACAATACAAAATCACCATCAAACTAAATCTTCATGCCTCATAAAAAAGAACTCTAGGTTTAACCAAATTTTTACTTTGGGGGAATTTTGTCGAACACGTTGGGTGCGAGGAAGAAGAAATCCGACGACTGCGTCGGCTAATAGGGGTGGGCGCCTAGGTCCACTATGGCTCCTCAATGACTGGCGGCTGGCATAGGAGTCTAAATTGTGGTGACATAATGACGGCGTCCCTGGCCGAAGCAATAGTCTCTCGGCGGGCTCACGGTGTTCGCGCGGCTAACCCTGCTAGCTCCGACGGCCAACAATGCTACTCCGGACGGAGGCCATGAGCTGCGGGAGCCATCACGCCCACCGACGCTCGGGCGAATAGTCGAATCGGCCAAAACAACGACGACAGCGGTGTATACAAATCGACGGGTCGGTGAGGCTTCTGGCAATGGGGTCGTCGCGAGGTCAAGAGTGGACGGACGAGCGGCGATTGTAGTGTTCCGGGGCGAAGTTGCCGGCGGTGTGAGGCAGGTGGGGGCATGGCTGCGGCGCGGGAAGTTTCCACCTGGCAGTTAGGGTTCGCGCGGCGGGTGGCTGTTTTACTCGACCGCACGGCTGGTGATGTTATTTGCATCACCAAGTTATGTATAGAGTAAATTTGGAGTAATTCTTTTTACATGTATACCACCTGTTGGAGCTTGTTTTCTTGGCCTAAATGATGTAAATAGCAAATCGTACAATCAATGTTTCGCATTAGTTATTACACGCAAAGTTGGTGGTTCCTTGTGCCCTAACTAAAATGAGGTACCATTTTTTTCTTTTAATTATTCGGATTGCTTACCACATGTGTCACTAAAGGAAATATGCTCTAGAGGCAATAATAAAGTTGTTATTTTATATTTTATTATATCATGCGAAATGTTTATGATTCATGTTAGAATTGTATTAACCGGAAATTTGATACATGTGTGGATACATAGACAAAACACTGTGTCCCTAGTATGCCTCTACTTGACTAGCTCATTAATCAAAGATGGTTAAGTTTCCTAGCCATGGACATGTGTTGTCATTTGATGAACGGGATCACGGAGAATGATGTGATGGACAAGACTCATTCGTTAGCTTAGCATAATGATCTTTTAGTTTTGTTGGTACTGCTTTCATGTCAAATACATATTCCTCTGACTATGAGATTATGCAACTCTCGGACACTGGAGGAATGCCTTATGTGTTATCAAACGTCACAACGTAACTGGATGTTATAAAGATGATTTATAGGTATCTTCGAAGGTGTTTGTTGGGTTGGCATAGATCGAGATTAGGATTTGTCACACCGAGTATCAGAGAGGTGTCTCTGGGCCCTCTCGGTAATGCACATCATATGAAGCCTTTCAAGCAATGTGACTAATGAGTTAGTTACGGGATGATGAATTACGGAACAAGTAAAGAGACTTGCCGGTAATGAGATTGAGCTAGGTATGAAGATACCGACGACCGAATCTCGGGCAAGTAACATACCGATGACAAAGGGAATAACGTATGTTGTCATAGCGGTTCGACCGATAAAGATCTTCGTAGAATATGTGAGTGTTGGGGAATGTAGTAATAATTCAAAAAAATCCTACGTGTCACCAACATCAACCTAGGAGATGCTAGCAACGAGAGAGAGGGAGTGCATCTTCATACCCTTGAAGATCGCTAAGCGGAAGCGTTACAAGAACGTGGTTGATGGAGTCGTACTCGCAGCGATTCAAATCACGGAAGATCTGATCTAGCGCCGAACGGACAGCGCCTGCGTGTTCAACACACGTACAGCTCGGGGACGTCTCCTCCTTCTTGCTACCTCTTGAGCATGTGTTGGTTTTTCCCTTGAAGAGGAAAGAGTGATGTAGCAAAGTAGCGTAAGTATTTCCCTCAGTTTTGAGAACCAAGGTATCAATCCAGTAGGAGTCTCCTCAAAAGTCCCACACACCTACACAAACAAACAAGAACCTCGCAACCAACGCGATAAAGGGGTTGTCAATTCCTTCACGGAAACTTGCGAAAGTGAGATCTGATAGAGATAATATGATAAGATAAATATTTTTTGTATTTTTATGATATAGATTAGAAAGTAAAAGATGTAAATAAAAGTAGATGGAAAACTTATATGATAAAAGATAGACCTGGGGTCCATAGGTTTCACTAGTGGCTTCTCTCAAGATAGCATAATTACTACGGTGGGTGAACAAATTACTGTCGAGCAATTGATAGAAAAGTGCATAGTTATGAGAATATCTAGGCATGGTCATGTATATAGGCATCACGCCCGTAACAAGCAGATCGAAACGATTCTCCATCTACTACTATTACTCCACACATCGACCGACTCCTGCCTGCATCTAGATTATTAAGTTCATAAGAATAGAGTAATGCATTAAGCAAGATGACATGATGTAGAGGGATAAACTCATGCAATATGATATAAACCCCATCTTTTTATCCTCGATGGCAACAATACAATACGTGCCTTGCTGCCCCTGCTGTCACTGGAAAAGGACACCGCAAGATTGAACCCAAAGCTAAACACTTCTTCCATGGCAAGAAAGATCAATCTAGTAGGCCAAACCAAACTGATAATTCTAAGAGACTTGCAAAGATAACCAATCATACATAAAAGAATTCAGAGGAGATTCAAATATTTCTCATAGATAAACTTGATCATAAACGCACAATTCATTGGATCTCGACAAACACACTGCAAAAAGAGTTACATCGAATAGATCTCCAAGAAGAGGAAGGAGAACTTTGTATTGAGAATCAAAGAGAGAGAAGAAGCCATCTAGCTAATAACTATGGACCCGAAGGTCTGTGGTAAACTACTCACAACTCATCGGAGAGGCCTTGGTGGTGATGGAGAGGCCCTCCATGGTCGATTCCCCCTCCGGTGGAGCGCCGGCGAAGGCTCCAAGATGGGATCTCGTGGATACAGAAGGTTGCGGTGGTGGAATTAGGTTTTCGTGGTCCTCCTGGATGGTTTCGGGGCACGTAGATATATATAGGAGGAATAAGTAGATCGGTGGATGCTCGATGGGCCCATGAGGGTGGGGGGCGCCCACCCTTACAGGGCGCGCCGGGCACCCTCATGGCCGCCTCGTCCGATTCTTGACGTCCACTCCAAGTCTCCTGGTTTGCATTTGTTCCAAAAAGATCGTTCCCGAAGGTTTCATCGCGTTTGGACTCCGTTTTATATTCCTTTTCTGCGAAACACTGAAATAGGCAAAAAAACAACATTTCGGGCCGGGCCTCCAGTTAGTAGGTTAGTCCCAAAAATGATATAAAAGTGTAAAGTAAAGCCCATAAACATCCAAAACAGGTAATATAATAGCATGGAACAATCAAAAATTATAGATACGTTGGAGACGTATCAATCCAACAAGGGGAGAGAATAAGTTAAGGGAGAACTCCGGCAGCACGACGGTGTGGTGGTGGTAGAGCTCGTGGTTCTCTAGCAGGGCTTCGCCAAGCACTGCGGAGGAGGAGGAGATGTATGAGGGAAGGGAGGGGTTGCACCCGTGGAAGGGGTTGGTTCAGCCCTCTCTTTCCCTCACTATATATAGGGGAAGGGGGAGGTGGAGGGGCCCTAGGGTTTCCCTAGGGGAGGGGCGGCGGCCACAGTGGAAACCCTAGATGGGTTTTGGCACCCCCACCCCTAGGAAACTTGCCCCCCAAGCCGGGAGGGGCTGCTGCCCTAGGGGAGGCACCCCCACCTCTCCAGGTTACGTGAGGTGGGAGAGGCGCACAACCCCTTAGTGGGCTGGTGTGCCCCTTCCCCTTGGCCCATAAGGCCACCCAACGCTTGCCGGGGCCTCCGAAACTCCTTCCGGTCACACTGGTTGTCACCCAGTACCCCCAGAACAATTTTGAACTCCAATACCTTTCGTCCAATATACCGATCTTTACCTCCGGACCATTCCGGAGTTCCTCATCACGTCCAGGATCTCATCCGGGACTCCGAACAACCTTCGGTAACCACATACTATTCCCATTACAACTCTAGCGTCACTGAAACTTAAGTGTCTAGACCCTACGGGTTCGGGAATCATGCAGGCATGACCGAGATACCTCTCCGGCCAATAACCAATAGCGGGATCTGGATACCCATATTGGCTCCCACATGTTCCACGATGATCTCATCAGATGAACCACGATGTCGGGGATTCATCAATCCCGTATCAATTCCCTTTGTTCATCGGTATGTTACTTGCCCGAGATTCGATCATCGGTATCCCTATACCTTGTTCAATCTCGTTATCGGCAAGTCTCTTTACTCGTTCCGTAACGCATGATCCCGTGACTAACTCCTTAGTCACATTGAGCTCATTATGATGATGCATTATCGAGTGGGCCCAGAGATACCTCTCCGTCATACGGAGTGACAAATCCCAGTCTCGATTTGTGCCAACAACAAACACTTTCGGAGATACATGTAGTGGACCTTTATAGCCACCCAGTTACATTGTGGCGTTTGGTACACCCAAAGCATTCCTGCGGTATCCGGGAGTTGCACAATCTCATGGTCTAAGGAAATGATACTTGACATTAGAAAAGCTCTTAGCAAACGAACTACAGGATCTTTTGCTATTCTTAGGATTGGGTCTTGTCCATCACATCATTCTCCTAATGATGTGATCTCGTTATCAACGACATCCAATGTCCATGGTCAGGAAACCACAACCATCTATTGATCAACGAGCTAGTCAACTAGAGGCTCACTAGGGACATATTGTGGTCCATGTATTCACACATGTATTGCAGTTTCCGGTTAATACAATTCTAGCATGAATAATAGACAATTATCATGAACAAGAAATACAATTATGACCAATTTATTATTGACTCTAGGGCATATTTCCAACAGTCTCCCACTTGCACTAGAGTCAATAATCTAGTTCACATCACTATGTGATTGTAATGAATCCAACACCCATGGGGTTTGATCATATCTTGCTTGTGAGAGAGGTTATTAGTCAACAGGTATGAACCTTTCAGATCTGTGTGTGCTTTACAAATCTCTATGTCAACTTGTAGATGCAGCTACCACACGCCATTTGGAACTATTCCAAATAACAGCTCTACTATACGAATCCAGTTTTACTACTCAGAGTCATCCGTATTAATGTCAAAGTTTGCACCGACTTAACCCTTTACGACGAACTCTTTTACCACCTCCATAATCGAGAAAAAATCCTTAGTCCACTAGTCACTAAGGATAACTTTGACCGCTGTCCAGTAATCCATTCCTGGATCACTCTTGTACCCCTTGACTGACTCATGGCAAGGCACACTTCCAGAAATTCTACATCATTTCCGATCAATAATATGTCAATCAACATATACTCATCAGAAATTCTATAGTGCTCCCACTCACTTCTTTGGAAATACAAGTTTCTCATGAAGTTTGTATAAACCCAAAATCTTTGATCATCTCATAAAAGTGTATATTCCAACTCTGAGATGCTTACTCCAGTCCTTAGAAGGATTGTTGGAGCTTTGAATACTTGTTAGTATCTTTCAGGATTGATAAAACCTTCTGGTTATATCGCATACAACCTTTCCTCAAGAAAAACGTCGAGGAAACAATGTTTTGACATCCTATCTGCAAGATTTCATAAATAATGCAGTAACTGCTAATATAATTCCAACATACTCTTAGCATCGCTACGAGTGAGAATGTCTCATCGTAGTCAACTCCTTGAACTTGTCGGAAAACATCTTAGCGACAAGTCGAGCTTTCTTAATGGTGACTTACTATCATTGTTTGTCTTCCTTTTAAAATCCATCTATACCCAATGGCCTTACGACCATCAAGTAGCTCTTTCAAAGTCTACACTTTGTTTTCATACATGGATCCTCCCTCGGATTTTATGGCCTCAAGCCATTCGTCGGAATCCAAGCCCACCATCGCTTCTCCATAGCTCGTAGGTTCATTGTAGTCTAGAAACATGACCTCCAAGACAGGATTACTGTACCACTCTGAAGCGGCATGCGTCCTTGTCGACCTAAGAGGTTTGGTAGTGACTTGATCCAAAGTTTCATGATCACTATCACCAGATTCCACTTCAATTGGTGTAGGCGCCACAGGAACAACTTCATGTGCCCTGCTACACACTGGTTGAAGTGATGGTTCAATAACCTCATCAAGTCTCCACCATCCTCCCACTCAATTCTTTCGAGAAAAACTTTTCCTCGAGAAGGACCCTTTTTAGAAACAATCACTTTTGCTTCCGGATCTGAGATAGGAGGTATACCCAACTGTTTTGGGTGTCCTATAAAGATGCATTTATCCGCTTTGGGTTCGAGCTTATCAGCCTGAAACTTTTTCACATAAGTGTCACAGCCCCAAACTTTTAAGAAACGACAGCTTAGGTTTCTCTTAACCATAGTTCATACAGTGTCATCTCAACGGAATTATGTGGTGCCCTATTTAAAGTGAATGCGGTTGTCTCTAATGCCTAACCCATAAACGATAGTGATAATTCGATAAGAGACATCATGGTATGCACCACATCCAATAGGGTGCAGCTATGATGTTCGGACACACCATCACACTATGGTGTTCCAGGCAGCATTAGTTGTGAAACAATTTCCACAATGTCTTAATTGTGTACCAAACTCGTAACTCAGATATTCATCTTTATGATCATATGATAGACATTTTATCCTCTTGTCATGACGATCTTCAACTTCACTCTAAAATTACTTGAACCTTCCAATAATTCAGACTTGTGTTTCATCAAGTAAATATACCTGGCATCTACTCAAATCATATGTGAAGTAAGAGCATAACGATATCCACTGCGTGCCTCAGCACTCATTGGACTGCACACATCAAGATGTATTACTTCCAACAAGTTGCTTTCTTGTTCCATCTCGCTGAAAATGAGGCCTTTGAGTCATCTTGCTCATGTATTATGATTTGCATGTCTCAAGTGATTCAAAATCAAGTGAGTCCAAACGATCCATTTGCATGGAGTTTCTTCATGCGTATATACCAATAGACATGGTTTGCATGTCTCAAACTTTTCAAAAACGAGTGATTCCAAAGATCCATCAACATGGAGCTTCTTCATGCGTTTTATACCAATATGACTCAAATTGCAGTGCCACAAGTAGGTGGTACTATCATTACTATCTTATATCTTTTGGCATGAACATGTGTATCACTACGATCGAGATTCAGTAAACCATTCATTTTAGGTGCAAGACCATTGAAGGTATTATTCAAATAAATAGAGTAACCATTATTCTCCTTAAATGAATAACTGTATTGTGATAAACATAATCCAATCATGTCTATGCTCAATGCAAACACCAAATAACACCAATCCCCGATGGTAGAGGGAGCGTGTGATGTTTGATCACATCAACCTTGGAAACACTTCCAACACATATCATCACCTTGCCTTTAGCTAGTCTCCGTTTATTCCGTAGCTTTTTTTATTTCGAGTTACTAACATTAGCAACCGAACTGGTATCTGATATCCTGGTGCTACTAGGAGTACTAGTAAAGTACACATTAATATAATGTATATCCAATATACTTCTGTCGACCTTGCCAGCCTTCTCATCTAACAAGTATCTAGGGTAATTCTGCTTCAGTGACCGTTCCCTCATTACAGAAGCACTTAGTCTCGGGTTTGGGTTCAACCTTGGGTTTCTTCACTAGAGCAGCAACTGATTTGTCGTTTCATGAAGTATCCCTTCTTGCCCTTGCCCTTCCTGAAACTAGTGGTTTTACTAACCATCAATAATTGATGCTCCTACTTGATTTCTACTTTTGCGGTGTCAAACATCGCGAATAGCTCAAGGATAATCATATATATCCCTGATATGTTATAGTTCATCACGAAGCTCTAGTAGCTTGGTGGCAGAGACTTTGGAGAACCATCACTATCTCATTTGGAAGATTAACTCCCACTCGATTCAAGCGATTGTAGTACTCAGACAATCTGAGCACATGCTCAACGATTGAGCTATTCTCCTTTAGTTTGCAGGCTAAAAAACTTGTCAGATGTCTCATACCTCTTGACATGGGCACAAGCCTGAAATCTCAATTTCAGCTCTTGGAACATCTCATATGTTCCGCGACGTTTCAAAAACGTCTTCGGCGCCTCAATTCTAAACCATTTAGCATTACGCACTGAACTATCACGTAGTCAAAAAAACGTGTATGTCAGATGTTCGCAACATCCACAGACGACGCTCGAGGTTCAACACACTGAGCGGTGCATTAAGGACATAAGCCTTCTGCGCAACAATGAGGACAATCCTCAGTGTATGGACCCAGTCCGCATAATTGCTACTATCAACTTTCAACTAAATTTTCTCTAGGAACATATCTAAAACAATAGAACTGAAGTGCAAGCTACGATATAATTTGCAAAGACCTTTTGACTATGTTCATGATAATTAAGTTCATCTAATCAAATTATTTAATGAACTCCCACTTAGATAGACATCCCTCTAATCATCCAAGTGATACATGATCCACGTCGACTAGCCCGTGTCCGATCATCACATGAGACGGACTAGTTAACAATGGTGAAAATCTCCATGTTGATCGTATCAACCATATGGCTCATGTTCGACCTTTCGGTCTCCCGTGTTCCGAGGCCATGTTTGTACATGCTAGGCTCGTCAAGTCAACCTAAGTGTTTCGCATGTGTAAATCTGGCTTACACCCATTGTATACGAATGTTAGAATCTATCACACCCGATCATCACGTGGTGCTTCGAAACAACAAACCTTCGCAATGGTGCACAGATAGGGGGAATAGTTTCTTGAAATTTTAGTGAGGGGTCATCTTATTTATGCTACCGTCATTCTAAGCAAATAAGATGTAAACATGACAAACATCACATGCAAATCATAAAGTGACATGATATGGCCAATATCATCTTGCGCCTTTGATCTCCATCTTCGAGGCATGGCATGATCACCATCATCACCGGCATGACACCATGATCTCCATCATCGTGTCTTCATGAAGTTGTCTCTCCAACTATTACTTCTACTACTATGGCTAACGGTTAGCAATAAAGTAAAGTAATTACATGGAGCTTATATTTGACTCGCACGTCATACAATAAATTAAGACAACTCCTATGGCTCCTACCGGTTGTCATACTCATCGACATGCAAGTCGTGATTCCTATTACAAGAACATGATCAATCTCATACATCACATATATAATTCATCACATCCCTTTGGCCGTATTACATCACATAACACACCCTACAAAAACAAGTTAGACATCCTCTAATTGTTGTTGCATGTTTTACGTGGCTGCTATGGGTTTCTAGCAAGAACTTTTCTTACCTACGCAAAAGCCACAACAGTGATATGCCAATTGCTATTTACCCATTATAAGGACCCTCTTCATCGAATCCGGTCCGACTAAAGTAGGAGAGACAGACACCCGCTAGCCACCTTATGCAACAAGTGCATGTCAGTCGGTGGAACCTGTCTCACGTAAGCGTACGTGTAAGGTCGGTCCGGGCTGCTTCATCCCAAAATGCCGCCGAATCAAGATAAGACTAGTAACGGTAAGCAAAATGACCAAATCATCGCCCAGAACTACTTGTGTTCTACTCGTGCATAGAATCTACGCATAGACCTGGCTCATGATGCCACTGTTGGGGAACATAGTAATAATTCAAAAAAATCCTACGTGTCACCAAGATCAATCTAGGAGATGCTAGCAACAAGAGAGAGAGGGAGAGGGAGTGCATCTTCATACCCTTGAAGATTGCTAAGCGGAAGCGTTACAAGAACGTGGTTGATGGAGTCGTACTCGTGGCAATTCAAATCGCGGAACATCCGATCTAGCACCGAACGGACAGCGCCTCCGCGTTCAACACACGTACAGCCTGGGGACGTCTTCTCCTTCTTGATTTGGCAAGGGGAGAGGAGAAGTTGAGGGAGAACTCCGGCAGCACAACAGCGTGGTGGTGGTGGAGCTCGTGGTTCTCCAACAGGGCTTCGCCAAGCACTACGGAGGAGGAGGAGATGTATGAGGGGACGGAGGGGCTGCACCCGTGGAAGGGGTTTGTTCAGCCCTCTCTCTCCCTCACTATATAGGGGGAAGGGGGAGGTGGAGGCGCCCTAGGGTTTCCCTAGGGGAGGGGCGGCGGCCACAAGGGAAACCCTAGATGGGTCTGGGTGCCCCCACCCCTAGGAAACTTGCCTCCCAAGCCGGGAGGGGCTGCTGCCCTAGGGAAGGCGCCCCCACCTCTCCAGGTTACGTGTGATGGGGTGGGAGGGGTGCACAACCCCTTAGTGGGATGGTGTGCCCCTTCCCCTTGGCCCATAAGGCCACCCAACGCTTGTCGGGGCCTCTGAAACTCCTTCCGGTCACACTGGTCGTCACCCGGTACCCCCGGAACAATTTCGGACTCCAATACCCTTCGTCCAATATACCGATCTTTACCTCCGGACCATTCCGGAGTTCCTCGTCACGTCCAGGATCTCATCCCGGACTCCGAACAACCTTCGGTAACCACATACTATTCCCATTACAAATCTAGCTCATCATGCAGACATGACCGAGATACCTCTTCGGCCAATAACCAATAGCGGGATCAGGATACCCATATTGGCTCTCACATGTTCCACGATGATCTCATTGGATGAACCACGATGTCGGGGATTCAATTAATCCCGTATACAATTCCCTTTGTTCACCGGTATATTACTTGCCCGAGATTCGATCGTCGGTATCCCTATACCTTGTTCAATCTCGTTACCGACAAGTCTCTTTACTTGTTTAGTAACGCATGATCCCGTGACTAACTCCTTAGTCACATTGAGCTCATTATGATGATGCATTACCGAGTGGGCCCAGAGATACCTCTCCATCATATGGAGTGACAAATCCTAGTCTCGATTCGTGCCAACCCAGCAGACACTTTCGGAGATACCTGTAGTGCACCTTTATAGCCACTCAGTTACGTTGTGGCGTTTGGTACACCCAAAGCATTCCTATGGTATTCGGGAGTTGCACAATCTCATGGTCTAAGGAAATGATACTTGACATTAGAAAAGCTCTTAGCAAACGAACTACACGATCTTGTGTTATGCTTAGGATTGGGTCTTGTCCATCACATCATTCTCCTAATGATGTGATCCCGTTATCAACGACATCCAATGTCCATGGTCAGGAAACCACAACCATCTATTGATCAACGAGCTAGTCAACTAGAGGCTCACTAGGGACATGTTGTGGTCCATGTATTCACACATGTATTACGATTTTCGGTTAATACAATTATAGCATGAATAATAGACAATTATCATGAACAAGGAAATACAATAATAACCAAATTATTATTGTCTCTAGGGCATATTTCCAACAGTGAGAACCAATATGAGCATTCAGGTTCCGCTATTGGTTATTGACTGGAGAGGTGTCTCGATGATGTCTACATAGTTCTCGAACCCATAGGGCCCGCACACTTAACGTTTGATGACGATTTGTATTATATGAGTTATGTGTTTTGGTGACTGAATGTTGTTCGGAGTTCCGGATGAAATCACAGACATGACGAGGAGTCTCGAAATTGTCAAGAGGTAAATGTTAATATATTGGAAGGTAGTATTCGGACATCGGAAGTGTTCCGGAGTGTATCGGGTACACATCAGAGTATCAGGGGGGTTACCGGAACCCCCCGGGGAAGATATGGGCATATGGGCCATAGGAGGGAGGCACACCAGCCCACAAGGGGTGGCTCGCCCCCCACCAAGGAAGGAGGCCAAATTGGACTAGGGAAGGGGGCGGCGCCCCCTTTCCTTCTCCCCCTCTCTCTTCTTCCCCCTTTTCCCCTTCGATAAAAGGAAAAGGGAGGCTGAATCCTACTAGGAGCCCAAGTAGGATTCCTCCTACTTGGGCGCGCCTACGGCCGGCCTTCTCCCCCTCCCTCCTTTATATACGTGGGGAGGGGGCGCCTACAACACACATCAATTGTTCCTATCCGTGTGCGGCGCCCCCCTCCACAGTTCACGTCGGTCATATTCTCGCGGTGCTTAGGCGAAGCCCTGTGCAGATCATATCACCATCACCATCACCACGTCATCGTGCTGACGGAACTCATCTACTTCATCGACACTCTGCTGGATCAAGAATCTCGAGGGACGTTATCGCGCTGAACGTGTGCAGAACTCGGAGGTGACGTACGTTCGGTACTTGATCGGTCGGAACGAGAAGACGCTCAACTACATCAAACGCTTCTTCTTTCGGTCTATGAGGGTACATGAACACACTCTCCCCCTCTCGTTGTTATGCATCTCCTAGATAGATCTTGCGTGAGTGTAGGAATTTTTTGAAATTGCATGCTACGTTCTCCAACAGTCACCTGGTTTGAAATGAGCTACTAAGTTGTTACCCTAGTCCCAAATATGATTGCTTTTGATAAATATACTTCCTCCGTACCATAATATAAGACGCTTTACTAGTTCAAATTGAACTGCAAAAACATCTTATATTTTGGTAAAAAGGTAATACCTCTTAAAAATGAAAATATATTGTAGATAGATTTTCTCCTACTTTACCTTTTTAACATAACTTCTCTATGGATAAGCTTCGTCCACTGAATGACATAGTAAGACGTACCTAGAAACGAGAAATACTAGAACTAAAAGCATCTACAGTCGGATATATCAAATATGGCCTCAAACGCCCGCACGGGTGCGTCCGCGGCAGTGGTCAGGCACATCTCAAATTTCATGAGTTGTATCCGGACATCTCATACTAGATTCTTGAATACATACAAAGACATCCAAATGAAATAAACATACGTACTACGTCAAAGCTACTCCTCGTCGGAGATGTCGACGATCTCCGTGCCCGGCTTCGGCAACTGCAGCTCCGGCTCCTCTGGCACCTCCGGTTGCTCCGCTCCGGCCTCCTCCTTCTCTATCTCCGCGTCGAGTTTGACGAAGAGCGCGTCCAACGCCGCCTGCTCCTGCCGGAGGAACACCCGATTGGCCTCCACATAGGCCTCATTTTGAGTGGACTCTAGGATGGCCTGCTGCTCCGCCATCTCCTCCGATTGGGACGGCAAACTCCACCTCTGTATGCTACTACCGGAGGAACGCCCGGTTGGCCTCCACACAGGCCTCATCCTGGATGGACTCTAGGATGGCCTGCTGCACCGCCATCTCCTCCGATTGGGATGGCGAACTCCACCTCTGTATGCTCCTACCGGAGGAACGCCCGGTTGGCCTCCATATAGGCATCATCCTGGATGGACTCTAGGATTGCCCGCTGCTCCGCCTACTCCATGTTGAAGCCCAACAGCTCTAGCTCCGGCTGCTCCGCCTCCTCCACCTCCATTGAAACCAGCTCCTCTCCCTCCTCTTCTCCCAGCTGCTCCTCCTCCTCCTCCTCCTCTGCCTACTCCATGTTGAAGCCCGACAGCTCTGGCTCCGGCTGCTCCGCCTCCTCCACCTCCATCGAAGCCAGCTCCTCTCCCTCCTCTTCTCCCGGCTGCTCCTCCTCCTCCTCCTCCAGTCGGCGAGTCCGGAGGCAGCCAAGCAGCGATGCGGGAGGCAGATTAGCCCGGGCACACACACACGGGCGGGTGCCCCCATCTTTGGGCTGGATATGATGGGTGCCGATCAGCCCGGGCGTTTGAGGCTCATTTGAGTCAAAATTCCGCGACCGGACAATGATCGGGCGGCTCGCCCAGGCGTATGTTCGGATCTGAGGCGCCCGGCTGTAGTTGCTCTAAAACTCCTGATGCGCGTATGGCCAGCAGGTGGTTTAAAAGAAAGTAATAAACTTAATACTGTATGTGTTGTTTCTAAAAAAAATGATAAACTTATAGTAGTATTGTTTAAGAAAAGTACTACCTCTAAATGTAAGACGTTTTTGATAGTCTTATCACATTTTACTACTCCTACTAGATTATTAGAAACAGAGCGAAGTTTTCTTCTAGAAAAAAAAATACAGTAAGAAACTGTGTCCGATTCTGCAAAGCAGACGCGCGTGCGGACGACGCGACGCCACCCGCCGACCACCGCCGCACCGCCGAGCGAAGAAGAAGAAGCGAGGCGGCGAGGGCGAGGCATCCACCCCCGCCCCGATCGATCAGGCCGCCGTCGCGCCCTCCTCCGCCCGATGCAGGACCAGGCCGGGGCCGCCTCCGGCTCCGGGGATCCGGACCCTCCGCCGCCGGAGCACGCCGGCGGCGAGGGCGGCTCCTCCTCCGCCGCCAGGCTCCCCTCCCGCAACGCCTCCTCCAAGTACGACTTCGTCAAGGTCCTTCCCTCCCCTCCCCTCCCCACCCAGGCCGGATCCCCCATCCCTCCCTCACTCCCCGCCGTCCGGGCTCATCACGTTTATCACTTGTCTGCCGTGGTTGCGCCGTCAGGTCAAGGTCTGGCTCGGGGAGAACGCGGACCACTACTACGTCCTCTCCAGGTTCCTCCTCAGCAGGATGCTCACCGTCACCAAGGTCCCCCGCCCTCCTCCTCCTCCTCCTCCTCACACCAATCCTTCTCCCACACCTTAATCATTTACCATTGCCATGCCTCTGTTTTTACTGATTATGAATAGTGAAAAATATGCTACGCTTCCAACAAGTTACTGTTCTAGTTTCGATGTCAAGTACCAACGAAGGACAGTACAAAGGTGTAAGCTAACAGCTTTGGCCATCTTTTTGCGCCCCCTTCTTCAGATTCCGAACCACGTCGCCATTAAGATTGCCCTTGAGCTCAAGAAGCTGCTCGTCGACAACAGCCTTCTTGATGTGTATGTTTGTTCGCCCTTCACTCTATATTTTTCGATCCTTATGTTGTTTATGTTGAGCTTCATGCACTAGCCAACGCAACCAAAAGTCCGAACCGATGGAAAAGGCTAGACAATTCACATATACACTTCAACAGTTTCCCACGTGTTATTCTTTTGTTTTCTAATGATGAAAGTGTCGCATACATAATATTGTCGAATCATTATTGTTGTCATGATAACAAATTGAATACCTAATTTGTGTATCATCATTCATCAATTCCTGATTTTTAGACTTATATGCTAGCAAATGTTTTCTGCAGTTCACAGAGTGACTTAGAGGCCAACCTTTTCAAGGTGACTACCTTTAACTTCATTTAAATAGACATGTTTGTTATTTTGTTAACTTAAAAAATACTAGTTTATTTACAGCTAATGGAGAAAAGGGGATATGGAGAGGACTACATTAATCGGTATAAGATGATGACAAGGTGTGTTGTTGGAGGAAAGGCTGCTCTATTTTGAATAATATAATGTTTGGAACCTTACTAGAATAGGCTCCCTCGGACTTATTTTCAATTGTACCTTATTAATGATAATGAATTCCATAGTTTAAGGTGCTAACCTTATACTCCCTCTGTAAAGAAATATAAGAGCGGTTAGATCACTAAAGGAGTGATCTAAATGCTCTTATATTTCTTTACGGAGGGAGTATTATTGTTGTCTTCATGTCAAGTCTACTTTGCAGAAGCTTTACTTCAGTGTCATTTTGATAACATGTTTATGTTCTATTTATCATTAACTGCAGATTCCATCATCAAAGAGTACCACTAGTAATTTTGGTGTGTGGAACTGCTTGCACTGGAAAATCAACAATTGCTACACAGCTAGCTCAAAGGCTCAACCTACCAAATGTTTTACAGGTTTATTTTCTCTTCCCATTGTATGTGCCATATATAAGAGTCCTGTTTGCTACCATTGTCACCTTGACTACATTTCTTGATTATAACATGTAGACAGACATGGTTTATGAGTTGTTGAGGACATCAACAGAGTGAGTTTCTTTTCCTCGTCTCGGTTATTCTCTGCCATATGAGTTGTTTGCTGTGTCTATGGTTCCCCATTTCCAAAACGTGTAGTCTGTGAATACTGAATAGATTACTGATCTCAACAACACATGCAGTGCCCCGCTAACTTCAGTACCTGTCTGGGCTCGGGATTTTAATTCACCTGAAGAACTTATCACTGAATTTTGCAGAGAATGCAGAGTTGTTCGCAAAGGTATTTATTTTTTGTGTGGAAAAAAGGGTTTTGTATTGCACACATAAAAGCTGCTTGCTTTGGATATAATTAGTTGCAGGCACTCATTTTTTGTTTTGCTTGCTGTTCACATTTACCAGGTTTGGCTGGTGATTTGAAGAAAGCAATGAAAGATGGGAAGCCAATTATAATAGAGGTATGTTGTTATGCCTTACATGTTTCTCCTGAAACAAAAAACCATATCTATGGGTTGCACTGTGAAATTAATTTTGTGAAAATACCTCAGCTCTATATTGTTTTGTCATTTTAATTTCTACAGCATGGTGTTCAAATGCCTGTTCGATTGGATATTATTGAGTGGAAACTGTAGGGGAGGGCCCAGCAGTAGGGTTGGATACTATAGAGGACTTTTTCTGCACATTGAATACTAACTGACACAAAAGTCTTCAGTTCTACTGTTTCTTAATTGTACAGTGCCAATTAGTATGTGTAGACATGTCATACGATGTTACAGCGGTCATTTTACATTGATCGCTACCTTCTATTGCAAAACAAGATGTAATTTGGGATGGTTATCAAAAACTTCTACCAGCCATTTTGCTTGCATTTCCCATCATCCAACTTCACTCACAACACTAACTGGTCTTTTGGATTTTCTTCTAGAAGGATGTACATTTGTCCTTGTTAGTGTTCCGTGGGTATAATTGTGCAAGCATGAGCAGAGGATGCAACAATGAAGGGAGGCGTCAGTAGCTGATATGATATTTTCCCAAACATGCCAACACAGCAACATCGTTATGTTAAAATGGAATTTTTTGTTCACATACATGTGGTATCCTCTCTCCTGTGGCTTTCGGCTTTCGTGCCCAACCGCACCATCCATCACCCTCAATGTCTCGCTCTCTGTCAACCATGTTGCCATCGCTAGCTTTCGAATGAATCAGAGGCTCAGAGCAGATCATTACTTTCTGCTCCCTCCGTCCCAAAATTCTTGTCTTAGATTTGTCTAGATACGGATTTATCTAGTCACGTCATAGTGTTATATACATCCGTACCTAGACAAATCTAAGACAAGAATTTTGGGACGGAGGTAAATATGATTGTGTTCGTGTGTATTTTAGCTATTTACTCTTCCATCATTTTGTCTTGAGAGTATTTGTTCAATTACATGGCATGCATACGAGTACCGTCGGCGGTTGAGAGCATGAATGGCGCGGGGGATTCGTGGATCACTTTTCTTTCTACCCCTTCTGTGTGAGACAGAAAAAATATTTGGCTGATAGTGGGCCCAATCTGACAGGGCCATTGGGCACCTGCATCCTTTTTGGAAAAAAAATGATATGGAAATACCAGCTAACCAGTCTGGAGACAGGCAAACTGGCATGTATCAGTGTCATCCATAAAAACCTATGGAAGCGAAAACGGGAGTGATAAAATGGAAAGTCACAACTTTTTAATGGAGGAGACAAGAACAGAAAAATGTTTAAAAGCGGAAAAGCCCAAGTTACCCTTCTTTCCTAACCTGTAAAGACTCGGAGGCAGATCTGTGCTGCATTGGTTTAAGCTGTCTATATTTGCTTCATCCGTCACAGATCTTCGTGGATCGAAGTGAAGTGCACGCATATATATGTGTGAACATAACACGTGTACAGAAATTGCTCGTTGATAGCACAGCCCACTCCAGCTTTTGCGGCATGGCAGAACTTCACTGGCAATTAAAATTATTTTCTTTTGGAGGTGAATAATCTGACAGTCCACACATTTCTACTGTTGCTCAACATGGTTAGAAGCTTTAAAAAAAAGATCCTGCATAGCTCTACACTACCACATTTACTTTCTAGCACTTGTTGCATTTGAGATTAGCTAGTGATGTCTGACCAGTAGTACAAAGCAGAAGATGGATTTTGTTGGGGATGGTGGGGTGACCAGTAGTACAAAGCAGAAGATGGATTTTGTTTGGGATGGTGGGTGGGAGCTAGCCAAAAGATCTGTGGCATCTGTATTTAGTTAGTGTGCCCCACATGTGTAAACTATGTCTAATTTTGGCTGATATTTGACTTCAGGGAATTCATTTGGATCCAAGCATTTACCTGATGGATGAGGAGAATGCAGATGACAATTCCAGAATAGAGAAAAAGGTTGAATCTGGAAATTCATCCATCTCTTCAGAAAAGAAAACTGAACAGCAACCAGAAAATGGTCTACCTGAGAACATTCTAAAGGAAGATACCTTACAAAGCCAGGACTGCCTGCCTGAGAGTAGGACCAGTGAAGGGCTGTCTGGTGCTGACAGCCATGAGATTACCTCTTCTGATTCTGAAGAGAAAATTTTCAAAGCTGAAGGTAAGTCAAATTACTCTGATAAATGTGATCCGTATTATGATGTGTGGTCAGTATGACACAACAAGGCTGGAGTATGCCAAAGTAAATCTCTATTTCTTGTTCTAGTTGGTGGAAAAATATAGTATCTGGGGAAGTAAAGGATCAGATCCTGTATGGTTCTTACAGAATACTGTACTCTGCCATGTTCAAGTTGGTGGCCAGTCACTATTCTTTTTACTTTGTAGGCAATGGACAAAAGGATTTGGACCAACAGAAGAACAACAGTGCCAAGAAGGACAAACCTGCTGCTGAACCGATAGTTGTTCCAATTGTGTTGAGGATGTCTGATTTTGATCACAAGGTGTGTTGTCTACCTGGTTTATAAATTTAAATGTGTTTCCATATATTTAATTTCTGGGTTCATACATCAAACCAACAAACCTACCTCCATGAAAAGTTTGTTTTGCGTTTCTGACCTCTCCAAATAACCAAGTTGAAGGCCTACCTTTCTTCTCTTTCAAACTGGTTCTTTCTCTGAAATTGCTCTTGCCTGGAATAGGTGCAGCGTCCCAGTTATAATTTCTAAAATATATCCAGAACGCATATCTGGCTTCCATATTTAATATTTTCTGTTTTGCGTTTCTGACCAATAACCAAGTTGAAGGCCTACCTTTCTTCTGTTTCAAACTGATTCCTTCTCTGAAGTTGTGCTTGCCAGAAATAGGCGCGCACCGTCCCAGCTAGAAATTCTAAAGTATATCCAGAACACGTATCTGGATTTCATATTTGATATTTTCTGTATTTTACACACTCGTATTATTTGGTTTGTTAGCTCATTTCATTCTCGTTCAGATTTGCTTTGTTTGTTTGTTCAGGCATTGTTAGAGGAATGGATAGCCACTAGAGCTATCAGAGATAATTGCCTTCCTCAGGTATTCATTACAAAGCTTGAATACACAAGTAAATTACTGTTTTGTCTTGGTACTATCCTGTAAAATCATGAAAACTTGGAAGGAAAGCTCCAAGATGTCTACCGTCTGACTAGCAAGTGTGTTTTGTTTTTATTATCCTCGTTTTAAGGCTATACCGGCAAGCATGCCGAGTCGTTACTAAATGCCAATCTATTGGTCTATATCTTTTACAGAAACCATGAATTGGTATTGGTGATGGGAATTATCCGTATCATTGATACAATTACTACCAATAACCATCTACTCCCTCCGTCCGAAAATACTTGTCATCAAAATGAATAAAAGGGGATGTATGTAGATGTATTTTAGTTCTAGATACATCCCTTTTTGTCCATTTTAATGACAAGTATTTCCGGACGGAGGGAGTAGCTCTGTGATGCAATTATTACTAACAACCATCTTAGCTCTTTGATGCAGTTACTAGTAACAACCATCTAACTCTGTTATAGTCCTGATATCAGAACATACTCCATCCGTCCCAAAATAAGCGCTGTGGCTTTACGTTCAAACTTGAACTAAAGCCACAGCGCTTATTTTGGGACAGAGGGAGTATATGCAAAGTGGTGCAGCATACTTTCCCTATGCTACTTTAAGTAGCCTTGTTTAATGAAATATGAGCATGAGATAATTGTAACTCCTTGACATTCCCCAATCTTTTACCATCTCTTTGATGCTTAACACGAGTGTTTGAATTTTGAAGTGACATTACCCAGTACCGAGTATCGTATTTCCTTTTTTCTTCTTTCTCTTGGAAAAAAAAAACTGCAGGTTAGCATCTGACTTTTAGTTGATGTTGTTCAGGATCATCGAAAGCTTATAAACAACCTCAAACTTATTCAGGATTATCTTTGCTCTTTTGAGGCACAGGTAATTTTTCCTTCATCGGTCAAAAGTGTGAAATTCGTTCCTTGGCAATGACCCATTTGTCAAATTTGTCATGTTTAAACTGCTCCCATTAAGAGCTTGAAATCTGCTAGTCATGTTTTACTTCAAGATGTCATTTTTTTACAAGAGCTGTTTACCCAAGGAGTCAAGGATCATGTTGTTTCTTGTATTGAATCACCATCTTTTCTAGTTTAGTGTTTGATTGTTTTTTTTCTCCTCTAACCTACTGTCTAAATCTGATCAGGGATTAACTGTTGTTGACATCTCAGCAAACTCTTTTCCTCAAACGTTAGATTGGCTTCATGGCTATCTTCTTCAGGTACCTGAGAAAAATAAGCAGATTTATTTTCTTAAATTGCAATTTTGTTGATAAATGTTGTTATGTCCAAAGAAGTGCTTGTGCTAACACATATAGAGTCCTGTCATCAGAAAGACCCAGCTACTTTCGATCGATTAAAACATTATTTCTTGACCTTATATCTTTTTTGACAGTGCATTGAGCGCGGCCTTCTGGCTGCATGTTCAGAAGGCCCCAAGCAATAGGAAAACCAATTAACATGACAGGTATCTGCTTTAATAGAAGGCATATTTCTGGAAAGTACTTTGTTTTCCATTATTGACATGTTTGTTTGCTAAAGTCTCTTATGTCGCCTATTCTTTAAAAACGGGTTATGGGAAAAGCTTTTTTTGATCAGACCTTGGCTTGGTATCTGTTGCCACCTGGTACCTTTTTTTGATCATTCATTTACCTAGTACTACCTCCGTTTCTTTTTAGTCTGCATATTAGGTTTGGTCAAAGTCAAGCTTTGCATAGTTTGACTAACTTTATATTAAAAAATATCAACATTCACAATATGAAATCAACATTTTCAGATGCACCATGAAATGTATTTTCATATTATATAGTTTAAGTATTGTAGATGTTCATATTTTTTAATATAAATTGGTCAAACTTTGTGTAGTTTGACTTTGACCAAAACTTATACGCGGAGTAAAAAGGAACGGAGGGAGTATACAAATGGAAATAAATTCATATTTAATATATGCATTTTTTTAATCTCAGTAACATTGTAAGGGCCCGCAACTTGAAAAATATCATCCAATTACAAGGACGACATTTGACCATGCATATCTTGTCCTAAGAAAAATAGGGGGTTATTTAAGATTGGTTGAGGTCAAAAAAACTTGTTTGTGAGCGCAGAAAACAAATCTCATGTACCACTTTTCACCATAAAAAGAACTCTTGAGATGATTCTCCCGGCAGGATTGTGCCTAAGCCCTCAAATGTGATGTGATCATCAATTTAGAGGTGCATATTCTTGATTATATATCTCTCATGTGTGGCAGATTTGAGTGCCGATGTAATCCAGATGGCTTGGAATCCTAGCAGAACCGAAAGGTATGTGTTGGTTTTATGTACACGTTTAACCCTGATTACCTCAAACTTACCTTCACCATGTGAAGAACTAATTTTTTTCCGAGGTTGCCGCTTGCAGTTCTCATAAGCACACAAGGCGATGTGAGAGGGACTCGACGGAATTGCTCGGCGTGCAATCTGTTAGCATACATGCAATCTTTTTTTTTTCACTTTGCTGGTTATATGTAACGTGTATGATCTCTCCCTAGCCATGGGTTGTTTGCGTTGCGTTGGGCATAATAGAGTATAATCTTCTTCCTGAAAAGTTCCGCATGTGTCAACTAAGTGGTAGCAACTTGTGCAAACTATGAAACCATTACTGGGTTAATCATGGCCACATTATGAGTGAGAAATGGAGTCCCAAATCAGAAGGGGGTCACGTCAGTGTCACCTATCCAACCAGACGCCACCAGCCTTGCATCCCAACATCTCATTCTTGTTGGCCACCAACATCGCCAGCCTAACCAGCCGCAGCACGTGCTTTTGCAGCATTTGCGACACTCTTATAGTGGTTGTAGCACTGATGATGTTGCACCAAGAGAGACGGAACGGAGACCATCAACTGCCAGTTCATAGGTTGATGGGATCGCATTGGCGACACTCTTATAGTGGTTATAGCATTAATCAGTAACATTACCGACCATGGAATCTAAAGTTGATGGGAGGCAGGCCCGTCGGATCCATTTAACCATGTACTAAACATACATACAAATAGTCAAAATAAAGGCGGCTCTTAACTGTTTTCAATTGTTGCATGATATGTTTATTGCTCAGGGAACAACAACAAAATCTAGACATGGCTAATACAAACACCTGAATTTTACAAATATAATACGGGCAGTACCCCAACGGGCTAATATTTGCATTCACTGTGAAACGTATAATGGTTAAGGGTTTCACCACGCAATATCCAGTTACAGAAGAGACGCAATACTATATGATACTAGAAAAGAAATATCTGTGAGCAAGTCAACCGCACGTCAACCCATCAGACCATGACAAGCAGCCATATACTCCCTCTGTAAACTAATATAAGAGCGTTTAGATCACTAAAATAGTAATCTAAACACTCTTATATTAGTTCACGGAGGGAGTACCATTTACAAGAAACTAACTACATTAGTGGCTGACATCAGAGCCATCATCCACTGCTTTTCCAGCGCCTCCACCGCATGACTTTGCGACTGACTCAAACAGCTGCTTAATCTCGGGTGCGCAGTGTGTGAAGGCTCGGTTCCAAAAGTTGTAGCGCGGGTTCTGACGCAGACGCATTCATTAGTCACCATTGCATTGTGGTGCTAGAAATGAATAAAAACAAAAAGAAGAAGAAAAAAAATACCTTTATCAGCTCGATGAAGGTGATGAGTAATCCCCAGGGGTGAGGACGATTCACTATCAGCCGTTCTAAGAGAACCCTCGTCACCTGCTCCTGGATATGTTCCTGCAAATTCCAGTTCCAAACTCCATTGTTAGTTAGGACAAAGGAAACAAACTAGATTCCTGCTCGCTTTTGCACCAAACAAACAAAAAAAACTATAAAAAAAAATACCTGGCTAGCTTCAGCAAATAGATACAGAATGATGAAGGAGAAGTAGTGCGTGTGGCTATTCGGGTAGCGCAGTTGGTTTGCAATCGCATTCAAAAACAGGTGGCGCCCCTCTGTATCCAAGTTCGTTACAAGATATCTGAAAAATTCAGTCGCAGTTTCGATCTGAAAAATATCCATTGTACTATGGTTAATCTGCTGTGCTGACGCAGATGCATTTGCCTTGTTCGCTTGCAGTTGTTGCACCGCCTGAAATTTTATTTCCAAACAGCAGCAGCTTAGAATGACATACAACAAATAAAGTTAGCAAAATGGCAAACTCACAACAAACTAACAAATAAAACAAAAAGGAGGCACAAGATTACTGTTATTCTATATTAGAGAAAAATAAGAAAGCATGTAAGACAAAAGAAGAGGACAACCTCACGTGTGCGAAAGAAAGAAATTTGTGACGGTTTTTTTTTCCGTAGGAAACAAGAATTGGTCTATGAACAAGTACTCAGAAGTAGCTACTTCTACTGGTAATTCCACCGCATGAGATGAAAAATAAACTCACTTGGATGCCAATGTAGAGAACAAGCGAATTCATCAGAGGCACATTGTAGCGTGTCCCAGCAACATTAGCTTCATTCTGAGGCAGCAGCAACTTTTGCTTCAGATCATTCAAAAAGGATGAGCCTTCTGGTCTCTGCACAATACAAGTAAAGATTCAACAAAGCTTTTAAAATGAGGGTCCCAGACAACACAGCAATTCAGCATATCAGCATATATAAATGCTATCACCTTAAGATACTCATCGACTTCAGCCTTCATATGCTTTGACTTGAGGGCACCATCAACATCTGACATGATTCGTGGAGGTAATGAAATTTCAGCTAGCAGATCAATCTGCCACAGAAACAAGAGTTAGATATTGTCTGAAATTAGGAGAATGGAAGGGTGTGGAAGTCTCTTTAGATAGACCTTCAAATTAGGGGTAGATGGGTCTGGAAGTCTCATGTTGCGCGGAAAAGCACTGAGAATGACATTGCGCATTTGAATGCAACTGGAAGGGATCACGTCACAAAAACTGAAGTGATAGTCACACAGAAATTCAGGAAAGTCATGGAGTAGTACAAGCAGCACTCTCATAGTTCCTTTGTACATAAGGTGCACCTAAGTAAAACAAACACAAAAGATATAAGAAGTGGCTCATAATTACTTGAACAAGACAAATGCAAAAAGTGATTGGAAAGAGGGGATTAACTGGTTCTAATAGGTCAGCAGTTCTCAAATATGGTTCCATGAATTTGAACAGATCAATAAGTAGCCGTTGGAAAAAAGGCCACCCTTTTTGTGAATTGCCCGTCAGCAGTCTTGCCATGAAGGTTCTATGACTCACCAACTCAAGCCAAGCAAAGCTGCAACAGAACAGTGTTAATCAGATTACCAAAATATTACCAATACAGATTTCAAACAAGCACTGCTAGGTGAGGCCAGCTTTATTAAAAGGCGTTGGGCTGGTCATCTTGACGCAAGGTCTTATATCCAAGTAAGAGCCATGCTGTGTTTGCTGGCTGCTACTTGAAACTGAGCACCCAAACCAATCCTGATAGCTAATAACCTTGCGCATAATAGCCACACAGCAAGTAGAGCACAAGGACAATCGAGTTGACCTTTTGATGTGGGACTGTGGGTTAACAATTACATAATCAATGGTGTACAAAAGAAAATTTTAACGAAGCACTTAGAGAAGGAAAATC
>NC_057804.1:659056530-659126799 GCF_018294505.1 Triticum aestivum
GAACTAACAATCTTGTATGGTGCCTAAACTACGATGATTTAGAAATATCAGATGACATAGCATGTAGATATTGATATAGGAGAAGTAGATTAATAAGCCAAAAGTGATGGACAAACCTCAAGCTAGGAATTCTCGAGGGTTGCAGTACATGGAATGCATTTGCAAATGCAGCCAAAACCTGATATATACCAAAAAAAAGTTATATTCCTCCTGGTGCAATAAATAGTTCCTGGTACAATAAGAGTTTATACATCGTTAAAAACATGTGTACCTGGAAATTAGCTCCATCATGATGGAGTTCAGAATTACTAAGGTCATTCAGCCAATTGATAAATAGCCGAAAGTATGGTCGGGGGTTAAATGAAGCTTTCTTCTCTTCAGCATCTTTCTGAATGACCCTAATTGTCACTGACAATATCTGGACACATTGAAAACAATTTAACTTCAGTACTCAAGTAATTTGCATGAAAGATTTTTGAATTTCAACTTCTGAATCCAGAATCTGAATCTACATTCTTTAACTAGTATAGGGGCAAAAGGTTATCACTGGTTTCTAGATACAGACCTTGGGAAGAAGGCTGCCTTTATTTGGTCCTATTTCCACTGAACAATTCTGAAGACAAATAATAGAGAGGAATTAGTATCCAGGATAATAGAGATTAGCGAGCATAATCTTCTGTGCATGCCATAAAAAAATTGTGAGTTCAACAATCTTTTTGACAAACATAACTTTCCACGTTTGAAGTTATCCCTTGTGGCTAGCTATAAGTAAACTTTTTAACACAACAGGAAGTGTGGATAAATTTGCTATAAATAATCCATACTTGAAAAACAACATCCGACAGTATCCAGGGCAAGCAACAATTCAACTGTACTGAAGAAACAGAATGCTACATAACTCGCAGAATACATACATAAAATAAATCATTATGAACAACTCGAGTCTCTTTCTTGAGGTATATGCATCAAGTTATAAGACATGTCACTGGAAAAAAAAACAAGGGAAGAGTACATGATAGGCAAATAAATCGATCGCTGCATTCTGGTCCTCTAAAGCCTGTTTATTTTCTGTTTAATTAGCAGAGACATTATTCACGTGCCAGTTCTTGCTCACAAACATAACAAGTTGACAGCTACAAAAAGAATGGACCTTTAAAAATTTCATATTCATCCTATAACAATCCTAAACCATACACAGCAGACACCAAAGTAATATGGAGCATGTGTACAAAATAATTATTTTATAGATACCTTTATCACCACAGACACAAGCTTCGAATATGAATCAATGGGGAAATATGATATATGTGATGACTGCTGAGACAATCCACCAGGAGCATTAATTTGCTCAGAGACTAGAGAGTGTGCAACAGCAAGTTCCTGATTGATTAAAAAATTAGCATGAAAGTAACAAAAAAAGGAACACACACACACACAGTATAATCTATGAGTAAAATAATCACCGTGAGAATTCGGAAGAAACGCTCTGTGAATTCGTCTCCCTTCAGCAGGCCAATATGTTGCAACTGCATAACAAAACGACTATAGGCCGCATCACTAGCATTTGGATGATCACATATTTGGCACCACTCAGAAAATAGGTGTGCAACCTGTGAATCAACCAACATAATGCATCAAACCTCCTAGCATATACAATTCATTCTGATGTGTAAACATGGACCTTATACTGATATTTTTCTACACCGTAAGAATAAATTATGGCAACAAAACCAGATGACCGATTTAAACCAAATTTGTACTATGGTTAGGCACTACTTAAGTCAATTTAAAGGCCAAATTATCCAATGTAGAAATAAGGGGGTATCAGAAACACAAAATAAGCATCTAAAGCATACATATAGCAAAGAAAAATCTTACTGTTGTATCCTCAAGATTCACGTGAATCAGAACAAAGTTCTAGTAAATATTGCAGAATTCATAGTTTATGCTACTGAACGAGTTCCAAAAGATACCTGGTCTTGAAAACCAACAGAATCAGCTACAGTGGCATCGCTAACACTGTTTTCCTCTTTGTTTGCCCGGTTAGGTAAAACCTACAAATTTGCAAGACATGTAGACACAATCGAGTCACCAACTGCGTTTAGCTACGAGACACATTGTGAACAAACGATACTTGATAGTTGAGATCATTTTTAAATGTGGCCTAACCTTTTTATCCTTCCCAAAAGCAAAAGCAGGAGCATTGTTGGCATTATTCCTTGCAATCTCATTCACCTGTCGCATCAACTCAGGTGAACCTGGCCTCCTTGAAATCTGAAAACCAAATGTGGGTGAGCCAGATTTTGACATATACTGAATCTGATCTCCATTTCGACTAAAAAAAAGGGCAGCCCAGTGCATGTAGCTCCCGCTTGCGCAGGGTCCGGGGAAGGGTCCGACCATTTTGAGTAACTATTCAATATTTAGCTCTTGTCCACCATTTGTAATTTGTTTGGCAAAAAGAAATATTTTTTGGATAGAAATATTCAATCAGAAAATACAAAAATTGTCCTTGGTAGCCACAGAGCCTGCTCCTGGGGGCAAGACCAACGGGGCAACAACTGAATATATAGAGCAGCTTAGAAAATCAGTGCACCTTTGATAGCACATCAACAACATCCTGGAGTTCTGAGATACTAGCAGAGTCCTGAGTAATCAATGTCTGGAGAAGTGACATGGCAAATTCTGTTGCAATCTCTGAGGAGACAAGAAACATTTGGCAACCCAATTAATAGACGAAAATTACAAGAGGCACAGGTCAGGTATTTGTGAGGACTATGAAACAGAGGAAGTACTATATACTACAAAACAAAACAACTCAACGTACTGTTTCTTCCACCGTCAATTAGCTTTGCTAAATGAACATTGTACTCCCTGACATCCAGCAAATCAGAACGAATAAGGGCAAAAATGATTTCACTATTAAACTTCTTCTCATCGTCCGAATAGATTACCTGCACACAAAAAATTGACAAGACAATTAATAAACTTGTGTGTGAAGTCCCCAACCTGAGAACTGTGGAACAAATCCAAATTGAACAAATCATAGAAAACCAAGAGCCCAGTTGATAAACTCCGTTCCAAAGAATTAAATATCAATGAGGTGATCTCTCTCGCACAAGGGTTCAAATATGCGGCATAAACCTCTGCCAAGTGCTAATTCCAAAACAGAACTAACGGTTGTAATTTGTATCGTTAGTACGTTGTTTATTAACTGAATATTGTTGGCAGCCCGCTCACTCTTGTGCACATCTGCATGACACTAAATTATCTCACAGGACACAAAAAGGTTGATTCACACTCATGAAAGGGAAGTCGTAACATAACAAATTTAAACATGTCATTCAGATGAAATTAAGGCTCAATGAAGGATATAAAACGAGTGACATATGCCTTTGGATCAACAACAACAAACTACATCGACGTAGCACAACAAGATGAATTATGGAAAATCAGGAAAGCGGAAAAAAGGCAACTAAAACAAAGGGTATATGCCATAAAGAGACATACCCAATTTGTTAGCTCCTTGACAACAAGCTTGCATACATCTCTTATCGCAACTAAGGTTGCTAGAAACCACATGACAGAACCGCTATTTGATGTGTTGTCATACAAACTTCTTAAAACCTGAGACCAAAGACACCAAGAAAAATATGTTAGAAGAACAATTAACAGAGTATTATAAATAATTGCCTTAACAAAATGACCATGATTACCTTTTGTGCAACAGCTAATGCAGCCTCATCCCGGTTAACACATTTGAGCAAGATATCAGGAACTTCCGCTATAACAGACTGAACAAGAGAATACAATGAAGAAGACAGGTTAGTAACAATCAGATAAAGTATATGAGTTTTAATATACTCCCTCCGTTCCTAAATATAAGTCTTTGTAGAGATTTCACTATGGACCACATACGGATGTATGTAGATGCATTTTAGAGTGTAGATTCTTCATTTTGCTCTGTATGTAGTCCATAGTGAAATCTCTACAAAGACTTATATTTAGGAACGGAGTACTAAACAATGAAACCATGCACGGTGTGATTAACTTCACAAAATGTTATAGCGATAGATCGATGAGCTGTTTAGTTCACAGCAAATATTGCCTAAAAACACAGTGGTGCACACCAATTGTTAGTTCCTACACTACTTAATTGCTACACGGGATGATGACATATTGTTTCTCTTGCCACAGTATTCACACCTATTGATTTGGTTCACAACACCTACAGGAGCAGTGGCACAGGCCACACTTTGCCTAAAGCGGAAGCACTAAATTCCTACAGAGTAGAAGTAATGAGGGTTAACCTGGATTTCCACATCTTTACCATCCTTGGCAATCAAGACTTCCAGCTGGAGGGTAACAACAAATCAGTTAAGCAAAACAGAGATATGTGATTATGTAGAAATTTAAAAACTACTGGAGTTTCCTAAATATACATGGAACTGGCATTTTTAATCAGAAAGTACAGAAGGTCGGGATTTATAGTAAGTTCATATTATTTACACTAGTTACACTAGATAGATAAACAAAAGAAACAACATGAATGCAGATCACTCTGCACCATCACAAAGACATACCAACAATGTGCTACTGACATGTGGGCCCACTTGACAACCCCACATGTACGTGATTGCATCTTCGAAATGGAACTAACCTAAATATTTCTATCTACTGTTAAATAAATGGGTGTTGGAGGTGGCTCATCAATGCCCCCCCTCAACCTTGTAAAAAAAATCTTAACAAGAAATAACAGTGACTAACCTAAAACACAGGGGACCTCCTCCAGACCCAACAAACCAACTACTAAAGAGTCTCCAACAAAAATGAAGCATGGTACAGGTGACAAAGAAGCACGACTAGGTGTGGTGTGGGCAGTCTGTAGGCAAAGCATAAAGTGGAGGCATATACATGCCTAGGCAGAACCAGACTAGTGAGCCAGTTTATATACTTGTATCCAACCAAAGAACAGGGCTGCTTTGGTTAGAAACTAAGATAAATTATCAGATGCATTCAACAAAAACTCCACATGACAATAATATAATTAATACAACATATGATAACAAGTCCTAAAAGACAATAAGAGTTACTGACTCACATAGCTAATACATTTTAAACATATAAAGGTCGCTCTTTGGCAGCATTAAGAGACACTAGTTCCTTGTATAAGGTGTTTTCTGTTATTACCCAGACCTGTCTGTGTTATATGTTGGCCTTTGGATCATAGAACATAAATTTAGGTATTCATTCTGATAGGAAGCAGCCATTAAATCATAAAAAAATTGAATGATAGTTCATGTGTTGCTGATTATCAGTTCACATATATCTCTCCAAATTTCATTACCTTTTGTGAAACCTGTTCGTATCTCTCCATAGCATCACCAGTGCTCAAAGTATCAGGTAAACCAGATCCTAGATTGTCAGAAACTGTAGCTGGAGGTGGCGTCATAACATTTAAATCCTGGTACATGATTGAAACAGGTTTCAGAAGTCTGTCATATATCATGTATACATGAAGTGAAGAAGAAATGTTATGTTGGTCCTGACCATTATTCCTCCCGCAGGAAGTTCATTAGACATCAAGGGTGGAGATGTGGATGCATCGCCAATGGTTCCACCAAGCCAGCCAGAAGAGTCGCCGGTCCCAACTTGAGCAGGAGAATCACTACGAGGCACAAGATGTTCATCAATCTAGGGATAGCAGCTCGAGCAAACCACATTCCAAAACTAAGGTACCAAAGTATGTGTACCTAGAAAGTTGTGCAGCGCCAGGAATTAATTCCTCATACACCAGCTCTGTAGGCTGAGTTAATGTAAGTGGAGCTGTTTGAGCAGACAAGAAAGCACTGGAAGCTTGTGCTAAACTTGGGCTGTAAGCTCGAGGTACACCAAAATTGCTCGATACAGCAGCTGTACCAGAAGAGCCAGAACCTGCAGCACCAACACTTTGGCCATGGCTCTGCCATACATGAACAAACTCCTGAAATCAACAACACGAGATGCAGCTAGTCACATGTACGGTACAGAAACATCACGTGTTAATTCCAATTGACAATTTCAAGTCCTGGTGCTACACCTCATACACTCGTTGTTGGGCGGGAGACTCTGCCTTAGTATGGAATACTTCAGGTACAGGGGCAAATGGACCTTGAGCATAAGTAAAAGAGTCATAATATGCAGGACCAGCTGCCTCTCTTTTCTTCCTTTGTTGTGAAAAGGATTGAGTTATTTCACCCTCAATCGAATCAACAGCCTGCAAAATGGCATACATGTCATTTGGCAGTGAACTTCACCAACTTCACCATTGTAGCTCATTGTTGGCAAAATGGTAATGAGGATATGCTCAGGGTGATCAGAAAAGGAGAAGAGGCAGTTCCACAGTATGAAAGCAAATCATTGGTAGCTGTTGGAACTCAAATTGCTGAACTAGACTACAGAAGATCACATAATGAATGGAAACTCAAGAAAATGTGTTTAGACTTTCAAGAAACAGCAAATAAAAAAAGTATATGTTACTGTCTTGCTGCGTAGGACAAGGGCACGATAGCATGTCAAAGAGCTACCTTGCGCGCCGCTACAGACTCGATACTTGCGCAGCCAAGATCCAAATTGTCGTTGATCAGAACAAGTACTATTCGCTCAAGAGTTTCGCTGTTGCTAGCAAGGTTTTGAGTAAGGCTTCGGAGATGAGACAGTAGCGCAACACGAAGCGGTTCCTACACCAGAGGGAAAAGGAAATAATATAATAAGTTGCACAAAAGATTAAAAACAACCACAAGACAACCACAGAAGAACATTAGTGCTTATAGGGCTTAAAAACAAGCAAGAGGTACCTTGCAAGTAACATGGGCTAGACTTCCAGCTAATGTCCCGACCATTAAACGAGCAGAGCGATTTGCGGCACTGTAATCAGATTCCGTTGCATAATCCTTCAAGAAGTAAAATATCAGTAACATAACAACAATTTCACTATGACAAAAAACTTTCAGAAAGAATACAAGGAAACCTTCAGAATAATTTCTTTTGTAGTTTTGCTTGCTATTGAGACACTTCTTTCAATGACAGGGAGTATTATCTCTTTGATAGCCTTATCCAAAGCCACGCCCATGATTCTATGGAATAACAGGCGTTTATCAGCTAATCAGTCAAATCCAAATTGTGTCAGATATTTATGTTTAGAAGCATCAAACATACTTGCTGAACTGCAACTGTGAGCCAAAAGGCAAAAGTTTTGAGCTTATTTTGAAGCGTATCTCATCATGTGGAATCAGCGACAAAAGCTGCAAACAACAGATGAGAAATTGCACAATAACATACAAATATAAAATCTAGTAACCCAGCAAAAGATGGGTGAAAATGATAGCATGGCAAACCTGAGTTAGAGAGAGTGGCGATGGCGATAGTGATACTAATGGTGTTTGTGAAGATGAGACCTGGGTCAAGGTGTGAGAGGGGACTTGCTCAGGCATCATTAGAGCAATTTTATCATCCTCCACCATACTGTTAGGAGGGAGACGAACAGGAGCAGTATACTGCATGCATAAAAAATGTTAAAATATAATAGAACAAGAATGCAACCCCTAACATGATTGAATTGATAACGCATGCCCAAGCCATCTTGACTCACCATAGTTGGAAGGCTCAGGGCACGGGAAGTGCTATTGACCTCAGGCTGCAGGTCTACATGTTTTATTGGAGGGTTGACACCTGATGAGACTTCTGCAGCCACTGGGGTTTGGGATGAAGCAACATCTTTGTTTGAAAAATCTGGGTTACCCTCAACTTCACGTCCTCGATCTTTAAGAAGGGAAGTCGGTTTCACATCTTTCATGTCCACACTGAGGTTCTTAAACAGGACCTAAAATCCCACATAATAAGAGTTATAGAGTGTAACAATAGAACAAAAGATAGTCAACAGGACAGTCTAACCAAAAAAGTTGACAACCTCAATGTCAAATTTTAGATTCATCTTCAGGTTTGGTAGATTATAGATCTCAGAAAGTAGACTAAGAATTCCCATTGTCCACGGATTTGGAGGACGATATGCTATACTTGAATTGCAAGGTTCGAGAATCTGCAGAGCAAGCACTGGTCAGATATCAGGCAGCATGTTTTATACAAATGAGAATGCTGCAAATACACACCTTTGAAGTGAATGGAATTACAGCAATCATAAGTCCTCTCTCATAAGCCTGAAATAATAATTTCAAAATATTGTCAAGCAGAATTGCTTAATATCACTTGGCAGAATCACCCCACTAATAGATGCATACAAATATAGGTAAAATGCAAGTTTCAGAAATAAATGAGACTCAAAACAAGTTAGGCATGGCCAAATGGTCTGTTAGAAGGGAGGGAGAATTCAGAAACTGAACTCGGCAAAGAAATATTTGGCAGAAGTATGCAGTCAAAGAAATCTAAAATGCAGAATCTGGTACAAAACAAGTACCTCCACAATAAGCGATTTCGGGTCAATTTCCTTGGCTCTTAATGTCTGGTTTCTTCCAATGGTAAATTTTCCCAACCAACTGCCCAAATTTTTTAGCAAGGAGCGTTCCTCGGAACTAGATTTGATAAGATCTGATCTTAACAAAACCTGCACAGGAAAATCTTAAGGTTCAACAAACTTGTTTTATGGTCAAGGCAGAAAAGGTAGACAAGTTAAAGTGACCGCAACCTTGCAGTTCTCATATGTAGCTTTCAGCATCTCCTTACTCAAGGATCTTGAGTTAAGTTTATCAAAGAATTTCAGGTATAAATCATGAAAATTTGGCTCGATGCTTGCCCTGCAAAGATGGACATGCAATTAGTGCTTCAACTTAGAAAAACTGGTCAAATAAGAGAGGAGATGAATGGGTATGGTACCTTTTCATGACCATGTACTGTGCAAACCAAGGATAATATTGTTCCTGAAGCACTTCATTAAATTCTTTCGCCTTGGCTTCCATATTAGAGGAGGATATATTGTTAATCATAAACAAGATCTTGTCGTGAACTTCAGATGGAGGAGTCTAGATGGAGAGGAGAATCAATTAGCCCAACCACATTGTGTATTCTCCCACCGGAGCACACACCAAGGAAAACAATAGCAATACGCCAATACCAACCTCAATTGGATTATCTCTTTGCTCCGCTGCTGCTACAAGTGTCTCAATATTTAAGGCATTTCCAAATCCCGTAGTGTAGGAATGTTGCCGGGGCAAAACTATAAAGAAGGACCAGAAAATAATTCATGGAGCAGCAGCATAGAGATTATAGAACAAATAAAATCTAATCACCACTGTTCTTGTGAAAATAACAAGTAATCAAGTCACCTGTTGAGGTATTCCGGAGGCGCAGAAAACTAGTGGAATGAGCAGTATTTGACATGCTCGTAGGGTGAGCTAATGAAGAAGGTGGAACAGTAGTCTGCAATTGAATATTTTCACAGTAGGTCAAAGAGAGACAGTTACTGGTGGCTAAGTTGAACAAATAACAGAAAAGGAAGAAAAGAAGATCAGAAACCAGCACTGCATTCAAGCATCTCACTTTTAGAAATATGAACAGGCAAGGTCACAGGAAATCGTCTAGAAAATCTTTAATACCTCCAGATGCCTTAGAAAAGTACCTTTAGATTAAAGGCTGAATCAGCAGATGCCGGAGGAACTGAAGGCTGACTAGGTAAGATGCTTTTATTCTGAGAGGTGCCAATGGAGATCTTGGACCTGTCTCCAAGTACACTTGGTTGCCTTTGCTGCAACGGGTAAGGTGTCCTTCCTAGCTGAGTTGGAGATGTACCCATTAACTGCCATGATGGTTCAGATGCCTAAAGAAATCCAACCATGTCAATGATGAAAAGGGATTAGGTCGCAGCACAACATATCAAAACAGTAGGAAAGTGGCAGGACCTTATTATCCTGAAAATTGCCAAACAATACATTCCTGGTGGCTAATCCACCTTAAGTTCCAATTCAACAGTTGCCCCAGAGATTATTTACCCTCTTTTAAGTTTTTGTGATGAGTTACCTCCATGGCTTCAATAGATGACGATCCAGAAAGAAGCTGCTCCGTAGAAAGCAAGTTGCCAGCGTTGGGCTCATTTTGACTTGATGAAATTCTGGCAAGTGCTCGCTCAATTGCAGAGACCATTTCAGCATGAGTGGCTCGAAGATGTGAAATCTGCAATATGTGATTGCAGTACTGTGGCCACTCTATTACACGATCCATGAACTGTTCCAATGCTGTCGTACCAAACATAAACATCTGCATCCAAATAACACGATCAGGACTACAGATAGCACAGATCAGTGAACATATGCAGACACCAACATGAAACAGATTTGAGCTACCTTTGAATCAACAGACTTGCGTAAGGCATCAAGAACAGCGCGTAGAGCAATCCCAAGTCCAAGGTGGGCCACAAGTTCATGTTTGATAAGGGATCCTGTTTCAAAAGATGGAATTGGATTAGACAACAGCACAATTGAGTGGAGCAGATGATGACTTATACACCTCAGCTGAGCATGTTCCAGGCATAGACTGCTAATGGACCACTATAACCTTAATTCAAATCTTGATGTAGCAGAAATGAACAGAGTGTGGAACACTACTGCTGTGACAAATCGTATGTTACAGGCAACTAAACATGGATCCGTAATGAAATAACGTAGAACATGTGGGCATCTTGCAGTCAGAGAGTTATCATAACCCCCATAAAAACAAAATGCAACCTAAGCTTGTATTGTTCGGGTAGCATCAAATAGCAAAGTAAGATAAGGTCTTGATGGAAGCATGTGTGAATTGTTTTAACCATATCTAACACGGTGAAAGCCTAAAACATGGCAGCCCTTTCAAGCTGTAATTTTCAAGACTGGGTAGTGGATCTGTACTTGTGGAAAAATATTATGTATATTAAGTCCAGCTAAGCCACGAGCAGTTTAAGCAATAAGATAGGGAACCAGAAAACGGTGCTTTAATGAGAAAGGTATCAATTCAATATAATAAATGTCTTATGAAGGTGTAGCAGAGTGAAGATATACTTACCAAATAGCACAGCAGCTAGCTTAAGCTGCTTATCCGGATACTTCGTAAAGAACTTGTATTCCTCAAACAGATTTGAGATCATACAATTAAAAATCGATTGCTCCCTGGAAATCCATAACATTCTTGTAATCCATTTACCAACAATTATCAGTGCAGGAAAAACTATGCTAGACGAGGTTGGAGAATAAACAGAGCATACTAGTTAGTGGCTTGTGTTTATTATCTCATACAACTAGGCAAACAAACTTTGGAGGCAATACATGCAGTCAGTGATTCAATCAGAAAACTTCTCAAAACAAACAATGTTGCACGGGCAGTCTATCCAAACTGAACTAAACGAGTTAAAATAACAATAATTTCTAGAAAGCCAGATAACTAAAAGACAGGATGGTTCAATTAAATCATGTCCTACACTGTAAAAGAAAACAATAATATTGTATTTCCGTGCTTGGGTCAGCTATAATCATGAATATCCAACACTTCAGCTTATTACCATCAGTTGCTTATAAGTTCCTTTGCATACAGTTTTTTGCAGTGTTTCTATGTGACTATATAAACCACAAGTTGAGTTAAACAGGCAATAACAGGTCATTTTCAAAATGATCTCAGAAATGCACCTCTTATCTGGAGATTCTTTGAAGCGAGTGAGCATTTGTATCATCACATCAATGTTTATCTGTCCAGAAAACATCTGGTGAAAGTACGCATTTGCTTCTACTTCAACATCATCTGAACCTCCCTCCGAGGTAGGGATGTCCCTTGCTACAGGACCCTGATTTCTCGATTCATACAGAGCACACAACTCCCTTAGTTCATCCGCGAGTTGGTTGGATAAGAGCTGTCCCAAGTGAGACTGGAGAACCTGCAAATGCGCATGACAATATTTACAACTCGCAGAAAGAGCTAATAACAAATTGCAGAAGCACAATAACCAAGAATCGGTCGAACCTTTATAAAGGGAGGACAGGCTTCCCAGTACATGTCCACCACACTAGCCTGAGGTTGTTCCGTGGTACCCTCTACCGCATAAGATGCGGCGTTCATAGCTTCTTTAAGGAAATTAACGCATTCCTGGGAGTCAGAACTCAGAAGTGTAAATAGGGGAAACTAAAACTTTTAGATGGCAATGAAAAGACTACGTTCATTGTTTTTTACTTGTCGCTTTGGACATCAACAGTCCCAATATACTCAAGTTGAAAGAAAACAGTCTCAATATACACATTTGACCACAACTCTTTGAATCACACTTTAACAAATACATATAAAGTATAAACGCTGTCTAATCACATCTGAACACAACACTTTGAATCACAGTTTGTAAAGTATGAATACTGTACTGATTCAAAAGAAATTTTTATGAGAAACCTAATAATAGCATTTGCAAATGAAAAATCAAGAAATTGTACATAGCCATCAAAGTTCAATACTGCACGCGTACTAGAACGAGATCTAATAAAAAAGGGGGCAAGTATTGAAGAATACAATAGCAGATTTAAAACTCCCCAACAAGTATGGAAAATGACTAAACATGCATCATCAAGAGATAGTAATTTAGGGCATATAATCATGCATATTACCTCAACAAAACTGTCCTTGTATACAGTTAACTTCTCAGTGAGCCATTTCTCTAGATGGCTATGATCTTTCCTACAAGCAGCAGCCGCCAATCTAATGCTAAATGCAAATGGAGTGGACTCTAGGACAGCAGAAAGGATCTGTTTCAAATGGAAATAAAATTTGAATGAATGACGCACAAGATGACAAAATATTGAGATAACATTACAACATTACAGTTTCAAATGGTGCCAAACTGCCAATAACCAAATATTCTATATCAGAAGTTTATGGTGTGATCATCGTGCAAGGTACGCCAGCAACATTAATGGTTTCTTTCTTCAGAAAAAGCTTACTATTTGTTGTAGTTGTAAAGAGCCCAATATTACCCCTAACTTCCAGAAATAAAATTAACACTAAAGAAGTTGCAACAATAACTTGGACAACTGTCAATGTTACTGTGTCTATACAAACCTTCAGGTCATGACACACATCCACAATTCTCAGGAGACAGCTTGGATCAGAATGAGCATCAACAAATCCTCGAAGGGTGAGGCATGGGTTAATATGCCATAGATAATTCACCACATTTCTCTTTGTGGTGTCCTTCAGAATAGCAGGAAATGCACAGGACAGCACTTCAAATTGGAGGAGATTATAGGCAGTCTGCATAGCAGAGCATGTGGGAATTAACAATAGTAAAATGATTAAACTGAATGTAGCTTATTAAGCAGGACTAGAAGAAAGTCATACGTTGATGTGTCCAAGACCAACAAGTAGGAGTTCAGGGCAATGTCCCAAAGGATACTCGAGCATGGATCGCACCGACACAGTGTGTCCAACTTCAGCAAGCTGGCATAAAACCTCTAGAAGGTCAAGGCAAAACCAAGCATGATTACCTGGACCAAGACTTGCAAAGTCCGGAAGTGCCTATAAGAAATTACAACTGTTAGATGTATGAATTATACGCGATCTTGTCATGAGTAAAGCCACATGTTACGAAAATAGTACCAGCAGCCTTGAACTATGTGCAAATGTAAAAATAGTAGCAGGGGTAGAAATTGCATGCTTTAAAAATGATATCTGGCCTTCTGTATTTGTCCACATTGACCCACAAACAGCATGAAGCGGAAAGGGATCCTGTATTATTCAAGAAATTTGTCAGCTGAGCATGTGTGTCTGTTGAAATGCCTGAAAATTAGCACATATATGTTTACCTTGCAAGCGCGGCCATATATATTCATCAGTAAACAGAAAGCTGCTTCATCAGGAATACTGAAACCCTCATGATCAAGGCTTTCCATAACATGCACCCAATTAGTACTTGGGGCCTACATGGGAAAGAACAACCAAGTTAGAATGTAAAAGCGTGAGGCAAAGGAAAAGAATACAGCATGACGATGAGTAAGGCCTCACCAATTCGTTGATTGAATCCACAAGAACATCTGTGTTCCATGTAGTCAATTGAGGTGACTCACTCAAGTGGGTATTTCGAATAGCAGATACAAAGGTTGCATAAGTGTTATGGACCTCTGCGACACTATTTTGAGTGCCAATAACTGCCCCAAGTAACTTAGATATTGCCACATCATCAAGAGGCTGAAAAGTGGAAAGTATTTCCTTACACTGTGTGCTGTCAACAGTGCATCCATAACCCAACTCGGTTACGATGTCCGCCATACTTATTTCTTTCCCAATTTCAGAAAGAAGTGACTCAAAGTCATCATTCGTGCTATCTAAGTACATCTCCAAATGTCTGCATGACACAGAAAATAAGGGGGTAATATGTAAGTAATCAAATGGACATGAGTTGAACCGGAACGTATAGGTTTTGGCTAGTGAAAGATTAAGCACCTTGAATGATTTATTGACTGAACATCATACTGCTCTTTGGGGATGGGAGCAAAAAAAGGACTCTGTCCAACTTCTAGAAGAGAAGCAATGTTACTAAAAGTATCCATATGCTTTGTCAAGCCATCGGTCTGGTGAAGGAAGACAACGATTTCATGAATTTGATTATTTGATACCAATTGATTAGGATTCAAGGACAACTCCTCAATTTGGGCAATTGCAAATTGTTGCCCTGGAACAATGAAAATAAAGTAGATGTCAACGAACAACTGAAAATAGAAGAAGCAACCCTGACACACTCAACACAGAGTTCAACTTCACCACCTACTGTTTACCTTTTAGCTTCATGCCTGAATTATCAGAATCTGACAGCGCAAGACCAATACCGACTTTCTCGGCTGCTGAGAGTTCCAGTGCACTCGACAGAGTCTCCAGGAGGCCATCAGTAGCAGTTTTCATCCGCATCAGTGCCTCACAGAAACAAGTACTAAAGTATGTTTTATCCAGACAATATCTGAAAGTGGCGGACAAAAGATCATGCTTCAACTGCAAGTTTTTGGCCTCCCTGTCATTCAGCAGCACTTCATCCAAACAGACTTGAAGCACCAAAAGACATCCATCGTGACCATAGTCAACTAACTGCAAAGGTGGAAAGATAAATATCAGAAAACCTGCACCGAACTCGGATTTAATTTTGTACTTTGCTCGTACGCGGAAATGGTTGGAGCAATAAATTTCTCTCGTAAACTGCCGGATTGTTCACAAAGGCCGCGAGTTGCTTGTTGCATGCCTATACTACCCGCCTACAAGACTATGCCTTGTCTGCAATTAAGAACGTTCCGCAACTGATGCGGAGACGGAATCCCACATCTCGGCAGCGCCACATGCTGCACTCTCAGCCCAGGTGCTGCATTGGCACATCTCGTTCCCTATCGCTAAATCCTTCTACATATGTCAAATGGACAGATGGGCCGCCCGCAATTTGTATAGCGAGCATTGACATGATGGGTTCAACTAAACTAGCCTGATTAGGAGCGTCCAAGTGTGGGAAATGAATTCCCATTCTATTCTGCTTACTAATTACAGTAGAAACGTATCCTGTCGCCTTGCTGTGCGCTAACGGTAGTGACAAGATGAGAATTCCGCGAAACGGCCTCTCGGAATCAGCAGCAGCACGCCGCGTACAAGGCGGACTCCTGGGCTTGCGTGCTGGCCGATTGCCAGGAATTGTAAGCTCGGGCAAACATGCCCTAGCACAGGTGCTCTGGCTTGCAGGCAGGCCCTACACCTGCATACGGAGATCAATCGCGACTGGACAAATTCCTGGCCCAGGGGACGCTGCGCACGCCACTGATTCGGAATCTAGGTCACCCGACCCGAGAATGTAGCAACGATTCCTACCTAGGGACGCGCCACCGCAGTGGCGAGTAAGATTAGCTGACGCGAAGCGCGGCGGAGCAGATCCGGGCGGGCGAGGGGCGAATCGGGCGCGCTGAACCGGCCGGCGGGCAAGCGGCGGGGGGGAGTGGGTCTAGGGTTTTATATACCTGGCGGAGCTCGCGGCGGACGGACTCGCGGTCGGCGTCGGTGGCGCCCTGCAGCACCAGCCGCACCTCGGCGGCGACGCCGGGGTGGCTCAGCGGGACCATCTCGCCGGCGAGCAGCGCCGCGGCGGGCGGGCGTGGGCGGGGGGCGAGAGCGGGGCTGGGGGTCGGCTGATGGCCTTCGCTGTTGGGTCTCCGAGGGCGAGGCGCAGATGGCGGAGGGGCGGATGGCCCTCGTGTTGTTTATAGCCGGGATCGCACCCGATGGATCGATCGATCCATCGGAGCCGACCGGCGTGTGTCACGCCGGGTTTGCGTCGACCACTCGATCCCTGGCCGTCCGTCGGGGGATCGACGGCTCTGCCGGTCGCTGCTGCACAACCGATTTTGGGCTCCAATGCAGATATGGTGGATAGATAGGCTCGAGGGCATTCTTTGGCTTTGTGTGTGTATTTGTGTGCATTTATTGTGTAGGAAAGAGTTTGGTGTGTTTGTCTTCGACGAGTACAAACTTCCATACATGTTTGTTGTCGGACCGTGGATTGTCGTATTTAGTTTCCTTTCTATTTGTGAACCCACCCCCCTCCATGCTCCCTATGCCGACAGAGGTACGATGGGTGCTGGGTGGGAGGTCAGAGGTTTGGTAGAAGTTAGGTTACGCTACGTGGCGACTCGTGGATAAACGATGTGGCATGGCGGTGAGCTACCTGTCGAGAGATGGTGTGCTGGTCAAGGCTTCGCGGGAGTATCGGCTCGTCGTAGAAACGAGCCGACGGATGCGGGGGGATAGGGGATGTAGATTCCCTCTTTATATATGTCTTTGAAGACAGTATTTATATTTGGTTTGGTTTCCGTATAGATTTCCAGGTTGATGGTATGTCTAAGCCTTGAAAGTGGTTTTCTTGCTCCATGCGACACCCTTGGCATTGATAGGCAATGGCAATGACGGTAAGTAGAAGGCAAGGGCATGTGACACCCTTGGCATTGATAGGCAATGGCAAGGGCTAAGTAAGCCTTGAAAGTGGTTTTCTTGCTCCATGCGACACCCTTGGCATTGATAGGCAATGGCAACGACGGTAAGTAGAAGGCAAGGGCATGTGACACCCTTGGCATTGATAGGCAATGGCAAGGGCTAAGTAGGTGTTAGGTTGGAGCAACGGTTGTAGGATGGCTACGGTCCCCCCTGCCGAAAGACATGGCAGTGAGTAAAATGTCGCGGTGATGGCTCTTTCAAATGAGAAGCGAGCTGACAAATGTGAAGGGTGGTCGTTGGTCCCTTTTTTTGCATTGTATGAGCTCTGATATAAATTGTACATGTTTTTAGGGTTTGTCGGTCGGTGCTCGGTAGCGACTCTTTTTCTATTATTTTCCTTCAAACAAAAACTTCAACAGTCTTTATTGAAATGGCAAAAACAAAACAAACTTACTCTTTCATCTACCTTATTTATATGGGTTGCCTCCCATAAAACGCTTCATTTTTGGTCGATAAGCTCGACTGTAGTGATGATTACTTCTCCTTTGACGTGATAATGCCAAGCCCGTAGATTCTAGCATTTATGATGATACCATCTCCTGCATACATCTCCATCTACTTTTTCATGGGGAAATTTCTAACAAAAGGTGCTTCATTGGAAGGTCAAATCTCACATTTACTTCAAAGATATTGATGGTAGCTTTTATAGTTATTAGCAATGGCATACCTAGTATAATGGTGCAATGGGATCTTCTGGCATATCAACGAAAACAAGATCAATCATAACATGACAATGATAATTTGAATGACTATACCATGTTTAATCCCTGATGTTTGTGTAAAGGTAGAACTGATCATGTTCAATTTAATTTCGCTATTAAATAAATGGCCAAGATTGAGATTATCATAAACAGTCTTACACTAGTAGGAAACGGGTCATTAGTCCCGGCTCGTAAGGGCCTTTAGTCCCAGTTGTGCAACCCGGACTAAGCAATCGGGACTAAAGGCCCCACCTTTTAGTCCCGGTCGTGTTACAAACCGGGACTAAAGGGGCTTCATGTGGCCGCTGCGTAGCGCTCAGGCAGGAGGACCTTTAGTCCCGATCGGTAACACCAACCGGGACTAAAAGGCAGCCACGCGTCAGGAGTTGGGGTTTAGGGTTTTGGAGGGGGTTTCATTTTGTGTTTCCCCCTTTTCTTTTTGTGTTTACCATTCAATTCTATTACATTTAGGATTTTTTTATGTTTTCCATTCAATTCGACACTAGCTACTACATATAACAATGAAGGAACCATTACATAAATCGTCATGAATATAGAGAAAAGTGACCTCTCTTTCTACATGCTTGGTCGAACAACAAGTTTTCGTATATCTGTTCGACACTACTGCATATAGTACACGTTCATGCATATATACAATGTAACATCTCTTACGATTCCTAATATCTATTACCAAAATCGCATTCCAAATCCCGATGGTATTCTTCGTCTTTAGGTATGACCTCTTCAAGAAAGAATCACGCCAATTCATGTTGAATTGCTCGTATGGGATCCTTTTGTAGGAGTTCGTCCTGCTTCCGTTCGATCTAATTTAAAGAAGGGGGGCAATATATATATATATATATATATATATATATATATATATATATATATATATATGAAACTCAACACAATTGATGGTAATAAAATAAATTTGTGAATATTGTTTACGCACTTCAAGTTGTTGTAAATATCTGTCCTTTTCACAGGTCGTCAGACGAATGTACTCGCAAACGTAGTATCCACATAAATTATTCCCGGCATCCCGCCTTAAGCACTTTACGAGAATAGAGTTCAATCAAAATAATAATCAAACATGATAATGGTATTGAAACTAGAATCAATGAGATATGTGCGGAACTAGCTAGTACTACTTACTTTGGGGTGTCGAAATCGCAGCTCCTTTTTCCAGTCACCCCTAGCCTGTTTGATGAACTCTTTCCAAACCCTGCACGGCAAAATATGAATAAATGAGTTATTAATTACTTGATATCAAGAAATGAACGAAAGTTGCTGAGATAGTGCGATAATGATTGAACTTAGTTCTGGAGCATTTCACTCGTGTCCGCCCACTTCGCAGGGTCTTTACGTCTCAAGTCCATGGCAATTACTACTCATGTGTCAAGTTGAATGACTAGCAGAATGAAGTGGAACCTGCGCATGCATAACTCATCAATTACACTTAACATCGAGTAAGCGAAGCAGAATGTGCACAAGACAGTAACACTCACTTGAAGTTGTAAGAAAATAGTATTTCCCTTTTGGCTTGTTATCCAATTAACGCCTTTAGCATGTTTTTCTCTGTATCCTCGGCGTTGTGTGATATCGTATATTCATTTATGATATTTAGGTTAATGAACCCAATGTCATAGATTTTTCCTCTTTTACATTCGAGGATCTTCAATCTGCATAATATAGTGAGGATAATTATACATGAAATGAACAAGCTGAGCTAAAAACTTAATTACGAAAATAATATATACTTACAGACAATAGCAAATGATGATAGTTTTGTCGAGGGCTTCTTGGTTATATAACTTAAACAATTCTTCAAATTCAACGTAGATCGCCTTGACTCCATTGAAGTAATGCTCATCTCTAATCCCCACGTAGATCATGTTGCTCCCTTCCTTTGAGGCTTCCAAGTACCAGTCATGCAATCTTCACAACATTGTTGGTAGATGCGGGAGCTCCTCAGTTCTAATGAGAGGCTTCCCGTGCTCGTATCTAAAGGCTAAATTACCTCCTCGCCTAAGTAATCACCAAGAGTGAAACCAAGATCAACGGCCGCTACCCCCGGATCATTAGCGATATTGGTAAACACCTTGAGCGGGGGGCACGATTGGTTTTGTTGTTCGCCGAGTTAGGGAATTGTTTCCCCCTGCTTGCACTGTTGCTACTTCCCGACAACACATGTTGTCTACATGACTTTACAATAGAGTAGTCATAGTTTGATAACAACGGAGGCGGTAGTGGTTTTGTAAGGTTTCCCAAACAGCGCTTCGCTTTTACCAGATCTATTTTCTCCTTTGGATCTGGACGGGTCGGTGCAAGCTGGCGTTTCACGTCGGTAGCCATGATATCCTTGGTTTCCTCCTTAGTCGTGTCGTATGGAAACTTGGCAGGAGCCTTCTTGACGCTACCTGCTCTGGATTTCTTCACGATTGTACTACTAGCCGCTGGAGCAGCGACGGATCTCTTCCATCGGTGCTGAGGCGGCAGAGGAGGCGGAGTCAGCTGATGCGGAGGATTCTGCTGAGGGGCCTCCTCTAGCGGAGTGTGTTGACGCGGCGAAGATAGCTGAGGCGACGGATGGTGCTGACGCGGCGGAGACGACTGAGGCTGCGGAGATAGAGCTGGATTGTGAGGAGTCTGCTGAGGGGCCTCCTCGGGCGGAATCTTCTGACATGGCGTCCTATGTGGAAGCACAATGTGTTCCTTTCTCCATAGAATGCTAGTCCTTATGGCATATCCCAGTTGATTCCCCCCTTCACCTGTAGGGTACTCAAGCTCCAGCTGCTCAAACCCGTTCATAATTTCATCCACCTCGACAACAGCATAGCCATCTGGAATCGGAGAGCAATGGTAAGTTCCATCAGGTACACGAGGTAAGGCATAGTCGACCACCACCTTCAAGGATATGTTCAAGCATTTCGCAAGTAGATCGCAATGTTCCCTCTCCGTGATATCATCCACGGGGTAGCGAGGAGTCGTGATATCATTTGTGGGCCGAACGAGCTCCGTGGAAGCCACACTGCGTTTCTGCTGAGATGGTGGGGTAGCTCCGTGGGCAGTATCGAATGAAGGATCTTTGTGCCGCTGAGATGATGGGCCGGTAGCTCCTGGCTGGTAAGTGTCGCTATTTGCTGCTACTGCAACACTACTATTTCTTCTACCTTCTTCAGTCGGTCTGCATCCTCTTTCTTCTTTCTCCCTCGGCTCCTATAACTATAACTGCTGTTGGGAAACCCAACCTTCTATGGAATGGAGCCTGATGTGCCTCGTGTTCGTCCAGGGTGTTCAGGATTCCCGAGGGCACGTGTCAGCTTGCCCTTCTCTCTGTCGGGATGGAACTTCCCTTCTTGCACGACCTTCATTGCATCTTGAATATTTTTGGTGGGTGTTTCAAGCTGAGCTTTCGTATAAACACACTTCCCTGTTTTTGGGTACAAAGTTCCCCCATGCCTGAAGAACCAAGTCCTTGCCCATTTGGTACAGTCCAATGTCTCTGGATGGATCCCTTTATCAAGCAGGTTGTTCTCATCTTTCTCCCACTTGGGTCGGGCAACCTTGTAGCCACCTGACCCCATAACGTGGTGATATTCCTTCTTTGCAGCATTTTACTTATTTATCTGTGACCTTTTCTTACCTTTCTCCGGTGTCTTGTAAACCATAAATGCGAGGCAGTGGTCTTTTATCTTCTCATATTGCCCGGTGAATGTTGGAGTCTTCTCTTTAAGGACAAAAATTTCGTGCAATCTTTTCTTCCAGTTGTTGAATTATTCAACCATCTTCTTAAGAGCACACGTGACTTTTTGCTGTATAACATTCTTATTTGGATCCACCTTTGACGGTAGGGTGAAATTTGTCATGAGTATATTCCAAAGCTCATCTTTGGATCTATCATCGACATAAGAAACTCCAGTGTCCGCCTTTGGCTTATTCCATTCTTGAATCTTGATCGGGATGTTGTCCCTAACAGCAACTCCGCACTAACTTGTAAATCGACTACGGTCCGCTTAGGAGCAATCGGTTTGCCATCTGGAGCGACTTATTCGATCGTGAATCTTTCATTCTCGCCCAACCTTTTCTTCGGGCTTCTTCTCTTTACAGAAGGTGGGCTCGACCCAAAGGGCTAAAAGAAGAAAGAAGCATTAATATATGTACATACAAATCAATTAATGCATATAGTTAGAGCAAATGCTTAATAATATACCTTGTCGGACTTTGCAATAGTTAAGGCTCCAGCACCATTGGAGCCATCATCTTCTCCCTCCATTAGATCACTGGAGCCGTCATCTTCTCTTCCCTCACCATCGGATTCATCGATAAACTGTGAGGTGATATCATCATCTCTGTCGCATATTATTTCCCCCAACATCTCTTCTTGTTCTAAGTCTCTGTCGTGTTCCATAGTTTTGCAAATATTACAACATGGCAATATACAACCATGAGAGGTAAGTTGTTTTTTAGACTTCATGAAATCTGGGAATGCAAAATAGTAACATTATGATGAAAACTTGAGAGCAAGATTGAGTCATGCTACAACAACTTTACATGGATACCAAGGGCACGGCATCAAAGTACACATTACATGGACAAAATCACAAGAAGGAATCATATGCATATGAGCAATGGATTCCACTTCGTCTTCCTCCAGAAAAAATGACACCATTGCTCAAACCCATGTTCTTGCTCATCTTGCTACCATTTTTGATCTCCTTGCTCGTAGATCCATTTGCAAAACTATTTTGGGGGATTGTTCTTCGTATGTGACTTCTCTAATGGTCCAATTAGTTTTTGCTCTTGTGCTTTATATATTGCAAATTTTTGCTGTTGTGGTGACCTTGTTCTTGAGCTTGCATGTCAAATTTATATGATCCAAAGTAGTTCTGTTGCAAGATGTAGCCTCTAGACACTTGTGGGAGTAGTTGCTATCAATTTTGTTGAGTTGGATTCACTTTTATTTTGAGTCACTAAAAATTTCAGAAAGCCATGAGGAGGTGGTTGAGGGGCTCTTCAAGCTAGAATCCGGAAGAAAATGAAACTGAGGAGAAGAAGAAGCCCAACTACAACCTTCCTTGTACGACGGAGGTTCGGCCGTGTGAATGGCCAAGTGACACATTTTTTAGGGAAGCGGGAATATATGAGGATTTCTATTATTTGGCGGAGAATGCCGGCATCATCCCCTTCCTCCAAGATAAGTGTGATCAATACCTCCTACTCACTAATACATTCTTGCAAAACTTTCACTTTTATCCTGGGAAGGAACCGCCCATGGTAGAATTTCACTTATATGATGTGCCTAAGCAAATGACATTATATGATTTTTGCAATGTTTGCAAAATACCTTATGAGGGCAGCGTCAGTAAGCCATGTCCTAGGGACATGGAGGACTTTCTTTCTGAAACTACTGTGGGGGAAGAGAGAGGAGTGTCTGAAACTAGAGTTGCTAGTTTACATTTTCCCATTTTACGATATTATGCATTATTTGTCGGAAGATGTTTGACTGGTCGTTGGGAGAGTGGGGGCCTTAGCTCACTTGACCTTGCTATTTTGCGCTATGCATTATACCATGATAGAACTTTTAGTTTGGATTAGTTTCCATAGTAACAAGTGACAGAAAATTTCAGCACACTATATAAATATTCCCTTACCAAGTTCCACTCACCAAAGGCGCTTCACTCACCGGCAATGGTGCCAGAAAAGAGTCTTGATGACCCACAAGTATAGGGAATCTATCGTAGTCCTTTCTATAAGTAAGAGTGTCGAACCCAACGAGGAGCAGAAGGAAATGACAAGCGGTTTTCAGTAAGGTATTCTCTGCAAGCACTGAAATTGTAGGTAACAGATAGTTTTGTGATAAGATAATTTGTAATGTGTAATAAGAAATGAAAGTAAATAAGGTGTAGCAAGGTGGCCCAATCCTTTTTGTAGCAAAGGACAAGCTTGGACAATTTCTTATAATGAGGAAAGCGCTCCTGAGGACACATGGGAATTATCGTCAAGCTAGTTTCATCAAGCTCATCTGATTCGCGTTCGTTACTTTGATAATTTGATATGTGGGTGGACTGGTGCTTGGGTACTGCCATTTCTTGGACAAGCATCCCACTTATGATTAACCCCTATTGCAAGCATCCGCAACTACAAAAGAAGTATTAAGGTAAACCTAACCATAACATGAAACTAATGGATCCAAATCAGCCCCTTACGAAGCAACGCATAAACTAGGGTTTAAGCTTCTGTCACTCTAGCAACCCATCATCTACTTATTACTTCCCAATGCCTTCCTCTAGGCCCAAATAATGGTGAAGTGTCATGTAGTTGACGTTCACATAACACCACTAGAGGAGAGACAACATACATCTCATCAAAATATCGAACGAATACCAAATTCACATGACTACTAATAGCAAGACTCCACCCATGTCCTCAGGAACAAACGGAACTACTCACAAAGCATATTCATGTTCATAATCAGAGGAGTATTAATATGCATAAAGGATCTGAACATATGATCTTCCACCAAGTAAACCAATTAGCATCAACTACAAGGAGTAATCAACACTACTAGCAACCCACAAGTACCAATTTGTGGTTTTGGATACAAGATTAGATACAAGAGATGAACTAGGGTTTGAGAGGAGATGGTGTTGGTGAAGATGTTGATGGAGATTGACCCCCTCCCGATGAGAGGATCGTTGGTGATGACGATGGTGATGAATTCCCCCTCCCAGAGGGAAGTTCCCCCTGCAGAACAGCTCCGTTGGAGCCCTAGATTGGTTCTGCCAAGGTTCCGCCTCGTGGCGGCGGAGTTTCGTCTCGTGAGTGTGCTTATGATTTTTTTTCCAGGGTAAAAGACCTCATATAGCATAAGATGGGCACCGGAGGGCCACCGGGGGGCCCAGGAGATAGGGGGCGCGCCCAGTAGGGGGGGCGTCCCCCACCCTCCTGGCCAGGGCGTGGGCCCCCTCCGGTACTTTCTTTGCCCAAAAATTCTTATTAAATCCAAAAATGACTTTCGTGGAGTTGCAGGTCTTTTGGAGCTGTGCAGAATAGGTTTCCAATATTTGCTCCTTTTCCAGCCAGAATCCCAGCTGCCGGCATCCTCCCTCTTCATGATAAACCTTGTAAAATAAGAGAGAATAGCCATAAGCATTGTGACATAACATGTAATAACAACCCATAATGCAATAAATATCGACATAAAAGCATGATGCAAAATGGACGTATCAACTCCCCCAAGCTTAGACCTCGCTTGTCCTCAAGCGGAAGCCGATATCAAAAAATATGTCCACATGTTTAGAGATAGAGGTGTCGATAAAAATAAAATACGGACATGAAGGCATCATGATCATTCTTATAACAGCAACATATATAGATTTTGTCATATGATTTCTTATTCTCAAGTAACAATCTATTCACAATGTCAAGTATGGTTCAGAAACTTCTTTGAAAACTAACAAACTATAATCTCAGTCAATGAAGCAATTGCAATTTATCATAACATCAGAAAGAGTCAAGAATAGAGCTTTTAAGCAAGTCCACATACTCAACTATCATATAGTCTTCTACAATTGCTAACACTCACGCAATACTTATGGTTATGGAGTTTTAGTCGGACACTGAGAAAGATAGGGGCTTATAGTGTTGCCTCCCAATGTTTTACCTCAAGGGTAATGTCAACAATAATAATTCATGCTAATGAACATCCAATTGGATATATGTATCAGGATCTTTCCAACACGAGGTGCTTGCCAAAGGATAAAATGAAAAAGGGAAAGGTGAAGATCACCTTGACTCTTGCATAAAGTAAAAGACATAAAGTAAAAGATAGGCCCTTCGTAGAGGGAAGCAGAGGTTGTCATGCGCTTTTATGGCCGGATACACAAAATCTTAGTGCAAAAGAATGTCACTTTATATTGCCACTTGTATATGGACATTTATTATGCAGTCCATCGCTTTTATTGCTTCCATAACAAGATCGTATAAAGCTTATTTTCTCCACACTAATAAGTCATGCATATTTAGAGAGCAATTTTTATTGCCTGCACCGATGACAACTTACTTGAAGGATCTTACTCAATCCATAGGTAGATATGGTGGACTCTCATGAAAAAACTGGGTTTAAGGATATTTGGAAGCACAAGTAGTATCTCTACTTGGTGCTAGGATTTTTTTTGGCTAGCATGAGGGGGAAAGGCAAGCTCAACATGTGGGACGATCCATGACAATATACTTTAACTGGGATGTGAGAAAACATAAACCATTGTGTTGTCTTCCTTGTCCAACATCAACTCTTTAGCATGTCATACTTTAATGGGTGCTCACAATCATAAAAGATGTTCAAGATAGTATATTTATATGTGAAAACCTCTCTTTCCTTATTACTTCCTATTAATTGTAGCGATGACCAAAACTATGTTTGCCAACTCTAAACAACTTTTAAGCCTCATGCTTTCTATGTGTGACGTCATTACTACCCATAAGATCAATATGAACTCTTTTATTTCTTTTTATTTTCTTAAGATCATGGCAAGATAGCAAAGCCCTTGACTCAACACTAATCTTTATTATATAACTCACGGACTCGATTACATAGAAGGATCACAAAGAAAAACTCAAAACTAATTCATACCAAGACTTTATTCTACTAGATCTAGATATTACCAAAAGGATCGAACTAAGTAAAACGGTAAAGATAGGAGTGTGATGGTGGTACGATACCGGGGCACCTCCCCAAGCTTGGCAGTTGCCAAGGGGAGTGCCCATACCCATGTGATTATGTCCTCGGAGGTGATGTAGGCGGAGTTGTTGGTGATGTAGGCTTGCTTCTCAGCTTGCGCTTGAGAATGGAATTTTGCTCCCTTAGATCCTCGATCTCCCGCTCAAGGCTTAATATTCTTTGCATAGCTCCTGTTTGTTTTCCGGCAAGCGACGAAAAGGGATAAACTCGATCTTGGACTTCCTTGCCCTATTAGGAAGGCTTGACTTTTTAAACTCCACACGCATATCCCCAGGTTGAGGTAACGGGACTTCGTCTTCATCTGAGCTCGTCTCCTCCTTTCCCTTAGGCTCATAGTCTTCCTCCTCATCAGTGGTCCAACCACAATGATCCAAATCCCCATAGACTTTAGGGTCTGCAAGGTAATCAACCACATAGCTTTCTCCCTCTGAATCCTGGGATGACATGTTGCTCAGATCTGTGACAAAAACAACTTGACACGAAAACAGAAGATTTTTGCATGATACAGTGATCAAAACTTTCGGGAGATTATATAATGAATTTTTACCGACTAAAAGAAGTAACGTGCAAGAAAACAGAGTCCGGGAGGCACACGACGTGCCCACGAGGCAGGGGGCGCGCACAGTAAGGGTGGGCGTGCCCTCCACCCTCGTGGAGGCCTCGTGTCCTTCCCGGATTACTTCTTGCTTCCATCAATTTTTAAATATTCCAAAATGGAGGAATATTGCCATTAGAATTGTTTTGGAGTTGGTTTACTTACCGTACCACATACCTATTCCTTTTCGGAGTCTAAAACGTTCCGGAAAGTATCCCTTATGTATTCCTCCGGGGTTACGGTTTCAATAATATTAGTTTCAACATTTATAGGATTACCTGAGATATAATGTTTGATTCTTTGACCGTTCACCACCCTTGGACTTGTGCCTTCGAAGTTGTTGATTTTTATGGCACCGGAATGATAGACTTCTTCAATAATGTAAGGACCTTCCCATTTAGAGAGAAGTTTTCCTACAAAAAATCTTAAACGAGAGTTGAATAGCAACACATAATCACCTACGTTAAACTCACGCTTTTGTATTATTTTGTCATGCCATCTTTTAACTTTTTCTTTAAACAGCTTGGCATTCTCATAAGCTTGGGTTCTCCATTCATCAAGTGAGCTAATGTCAAATAACCTCTTCTCACCGGCAAGTTTGAAATCATAGTTGAGCTCTTTAATAGCCCAATATGCCTTATGTTCAAGTTCAAGAGGTAAGTGACATGCTTTTCCATAAACCATCTTATACGGAGACATACCCATAGAATTTTTATATGCAGCTCTATAGGCCCATAATGCATCATCAAGTTTCTTGGACCAATTCTTTCTAGATCTATTAACAGTCTTTTGCAAAATTAATCTGAGCTCTCTATTGCTCAATTCTACTTGACCACTAGACCGTGGGTGATAAGGAGATGCAATTCTATGATTAACATCATATTTAGCAAGCATTTTACGGGAAGCACCATGAATAAAATGTGAACCACCATCAGTCATGGGATATCCAAGGACTCCAAACCTCGAAAAAATGACTTCTTTAAGCATCTTAATAGAGGTGTTATGATCAGCACTACTAGTTAGAATAGCTTCTACCCACTTAGTAACGTAATCAACGTCAACTAAAATATGTGTGTATCCATTGGAGGCAGGAAAAGGTCCCATATAATCAAAGCCCCAAACATCAAATGGTTCAATAACAAGAGAATAATTCATAGGCATTTCTTGATGTCTACTAATATTACCAATTCTTTGACATTCATCACAAGACAAGACAAACTTACGGGCATCTTTAAAAAGAGTAGGCCAATAAAAGCCAGATTGCAATACCTTATGTGCAGTTATATCTCCAGCGTGGTGTCCTCCATATGGTTTGGAGTGACACTTGCGTATGATCTGTTCCTGTTCATGCTCAGGTACACAACGTCTAATAACACCATCTACTCCTTCTTTATAAAGGTGTGGGTCATCCCAGAAGTGATGTCTTAAATCATAAAAGAACTTTTTATTTTGCTGGTATGTGAAACTAGGTGGTATAAATTTAGCAACAATGTAATTAGCATAATCAGCATACCATGGAGCAGTACGAGAAGCATTAATGACCGCTAATTGTTCATCAGGGAAGCTATCATCAGTAGGTAGTGGGTCATCAAGAACATTCTCTAACCTAGACAAGTTGTCTGCAACGGGGTTCTCGGCTCCCTTTCTATCAATAATATGCAAATCAAATTCTTGGAGCAAGAGGACCCATCTAATAAGTCTAGGTTTAGCATCTTTCTTTTCCATAAGATATTTAATAGCAGCATGATCAGTGTGAATAGTTACTTTAGAATCAACAATATAAGGTCTGAACTTAACACAAGCAAATACAACTGTTAAAAATTCTTTTTCAGTAGTAGCATAATTTCTCTGGGCATTATCAAGAGTTTTACTAGCATACTGGATAACATTTAATTTCTTATCAACTCTTTGCCCTAGAACAACACCTACAACATAATCACTAGCATCACACATAATTTCAAAGGGTAAGTTCCAATCAGGTGGCTGAACAATAGGTGCAGTGATCAAAGCTTTCTTAAGTATTTCAAATGCTTCTACACAATCATCATCAAAGAAAAAAGGAATATCTTTTTGCAATAAATTAGTCAGAGGCCTAGAGATTTTAGAAAAGTCCTTAATGAACCTCCTATAAAAACCAGCATGACCAAGGAAACTTCTTATACCTTTAATGTCCTTGGGGTATGGCATCTTTTCAATAGCATCAACTTTAGCTCTATCAACTTCAATACCTTTTCAGAAATTTTATGCCCCAAGACAATGCCTTCATTAACCATAAAGTGGCACTTTTCCCAATTCAAGACGAGACTAGTGTCTTCACATCTCTGCAAAACTCGATCAAGGTTGCTCAAGCAATCATCAAAAGAGGATCCATAAACGGAGAAGTCATCCATGAATACCTCATAAATCTTTTCACAAAAGTCAGAGAATATAGCCATCATGCATCTTTGAAAGGTAGTAGGTGCATTACATAAATCAAAAGGCATACGTCTATAAGCAAAAGTACCGAAAGGGCAGGTAAAAGTAGTTTTTGATTGATCCTCCGCTGACACAGGTATTTGAGAGAAACCAGAATAACCATCTAGAAAGCATAAATGTGTATGTTTGGATAGTCTTTCTAGCATTTGATCAATAAAAGGTAAATGGTAATGATCTTTCTTAGTAGCTTTATTTAATTTACGGAAATCAATTACCATCCCATAACCTGTAATAATTCTTTGCGGAATCAATTCATCTTTATCATTAGGAACAATAGTAATACCTCCCTTCTTAGGAACGCAATGGACATGACCTACCCAATCACTATCAGCAACGGGATAAATTATACCTGCCTCAAGGAGCTTTACTATCTCCTTTCTTACCACTTCTTTCATCTTAGGATTTAATCATCGTTGATGATCTCTAACTGGTTTGGAACCTTCATCCAATTTAATTTTATGTTGACATAGAGTGGGACTAATGCCCTTAAGATCATCCAGAGTATATCCAATAGCAGCACGGTGCTTCTTCAGAGTTTTCAATAATCTTTCCTCTTCTTGCTCTGAAAGGTTAGAACTAATAATAATAGGATATATTTTCTTTTCATCAAGATAAGCATATTTAAGATTATTAGGTAAAGGTTTGAGCTCAAACACGGGATCACCCTTGGGTGGAGGGGGATCCCCTAGGATTTCAACAAGTAGGTTGTGTTTCAGAATAGGACCCTGTTGATGGAATACTTTATCTATTTCCCTTCTTTCATTCATAAACATATCATTTTCATGGTCTAGCAAATATTGTTCTAACGTATCAGTAGGAGGCACGGCAATAGAAGCAAGACCAATAATTTCGTCCTTACTAGACAAATCTTTATCACGGGGTTGTCTATGAAATTTAGCAAAATTAAACTCATGAGTCATATCATCCAAGCCAATCGTGACAACATCCTTTTTGCAATCGATCCTAGCATTAACAGTATTCAAGAAGGGTCTACCAAATATAATGGGACAAAAGTCATCTTGTGGGGAACCCAGAACAAGGAAATCAGCAGGGTATTTAACTTTCCCACACAAGACTTCAACATCTCTAACAATCCCAACTGGTGAAATAGTATCTCTATTGGCAAGCTTAATTGTAACATCAATACCTTCTAACTCAGCGGGTGCAATATCATGCATAATTTCTTGGTATAAGGAAATAGGTATTGCACTATCACTAGCACCCATATCACATAAGCCATGATAACAATGATCTCCTATTTTAACAGAAATAACAGGCATGCCTACAACAGGTCTATGTATCTTAGCATCTGGTTTAGCAATATTAGCGGTTTCACCACAGAAGTAAATAACATGCCCATCTATATTATCATCCAAGAGATCTTTAACCATAGCAATACTAGGTTCAACCTTAATTTGCTCAGGAGGTGTATAAGTTCTAGTATTACTCTTACGAAAAACAGTTGAAGCTTTAGCATGATCCTTCATTCTAACAGGAAAAGGTGGTTTCTCAACATAAGTAGTAGGAACAATAGGATCATTATAAGTGATAGTCTTTTCTTCAACTGTAATAGGTGCAACTACTTTTACTTCAATGGGAGGATTATATTTAAACCACGTCTCCTTAGGGAGATCAACGTGAGTAGCAAAAGATTCACAGAAAGAAGCTACTATCTCAGAGTCAAGTCCATATTTAGCGCTAAATCCACGGAAAGCATCGGTATCCATAAAAGATTTAACACAATCAAACTTAGGTGTCATACCTAACTCCTTACCATCGTCGGAACCCCAATCTTTAGAGTTGCGTTTAATTCTTTCCAATAAATCCCACTTGAATTCAGTAGTCTTCAACATATAAGAACCAGCACAGTAAGTATCGAGCATGGTGCGATCATTGAGAGAAAGCCGAGCATAAATTTTTAGAATAATCATTTCTCTTGAGAGCTCATGATTGGGGCATGAATATAACATTGACTTAAGCCCTCCCCCCCAAGCTTGAGCGATGCTTTCTCCTTCGCGAGGCCAGAAATTATATATATAATTATGATCACGATGAACAAGATGCATAGGATAGAACTTCTGGTGAAATTCCAACTTCAATCGTTTATAATTCCAAGATCCCGTATCATCACATAGACTATACCATGTCAATGTGTCTCCACTCAAACATAAAGGAAAGACCTTCCTCTTGACAACATCATCGGGAATACCCGCAAGCTTAAATAATCCACAAACTTCATCCACAAAGATAAGGTGTAAACCAGGATGCAATGTTCCATCTCCTACAAAGGGATTAGCTAGCAGTTTCTCTATCATACCCGAAGGAATTTCAAAGTGAACATTTTCAGTAGGTTCAGTAGGTTGAGGAGCAACTCTTTGCTCTACTGGTCGGGGTGAAGATGCCCCGAACAAGCCCCTCAAAGGATTAGTTTCCATAGTAACGAGTGACAGAAAATTTCAGCACACTATATAAATATTCCCTTACCAAGTTCCACTCACCAAGGGCGCTTCACTCCCCGACAACGATGCCAGAAAAGAGTCTTGATGACCCACAAGTTTAGGGGATCTATCATAGTCCTTTCGATAAGTAAGAGTGTCGAACCCAACGAGGAGCAGAAGGAAATGACAAGCGGTTTTCAGTAAGGTATTCTCTGCAAGCACTGAAATTGTAGGTAACAGATAGTTTTGTGATAAGATAATTTGTAACGGGTAACAAGCAATGAAAGTAAATAAGGTGCAGCAAGGTGGCTCGATCCTTTTTGTAGCAAAGGACAAGCCTGGACAATTTCTTATAATGAGAAAAGCGCTCCCGAGGACACATGGCGAATTATTGTCAAGCTAGTTTCATCACGCTCATCTGATTCACGTTCGTTACTTTGATAATTTGATATGTGGGTGGACCGATGCTTGGGTACTGCCATTTCTTGGACAAGCATCCCACTTATGATTAACCCCTATTGCAAGCATCCGCAACTACAAGAGAAGTATTAAGGTAAACCTAACCATAGCATGAAACTAATGGATCCAAATCAGCCCCTTACGAAGCAACACATAAACTAGGGTTTAAGCTTCTGTCACTCTAGCAACCCATCATCTACTTATTACTTCCCAATGCCTTCCTCTAGGCCCAAATAATGGTGAAGTGTCATGTAGTCGACGTTCACATAACACCACTAGAGGAGAGACAGCATACATCTCATCAAAATATCGAACGAATACCAAATTCACATGACTACTAATAGCAAGACTTCACCCATGTCCTCAGGAACGAACGGAACTACTCACAAAGCATATTCATGTTCATAATCAGAGGAGTATTAATATGCATAAAGGATCTGAACATATGATCTTCCACCAAGTAAACCAATTAGCATCAACTACAAGGAGTAATCAACACTACTAGCAACCCATAGGTACCAATTTGTGGTTTTGGATACAAGATTGGATACAAGAGATGAACTAGGGTTTGAGAGGACATGGTGCTGGTGAAGATGTTGATGGAGATTGACCCCCTCCTGATGAGAGGATCGTTGGTGATGACGATGGTGATGATTTCCCCCTCCCGGAGGGAAGTTTCCCCGGCAGAACAGCTCCGCCGGGGCCCTAGATTGGTTCCACCAAGGTTCCGCCTCATGGCGGTGGAGTTTCGTCTCGTGAGCATGCTTATGATTTTTTTTCTAGGGTAAAAGGGAGGGGTCCGGCACCGGGGCGGCCCGGTGCAGGCCACTCCGGCGACGGGGTGTGGCGGGGCGGCGGGCCGACGGGGTGCATCGGGGCGACGGGGCACGACCGCGCTGCGGGGCGACGTGGCAGAGATGGCCGGTGGCGGCGACAGAGGAGAGGCGGGCACACGGGAAGGAGAGAGAGAGAAAGAGAGAGGGGGGAGATGGCTTGGCCCGTTAAGTGGGCCTTCTTTGCCGTTGTCGGTGTCAAAACCGGCGGATCTCGGGTAGGGGGTCCCGAACTGTGCGTCTAAGGCTAATGGTAACAGGAGGCAGGGGACACGATGTTTACTCAGGTTCGGGCCCTCTCGATGGAGGTAATACCCTACTTCCTGCTTGATTGATCTTGATGATATGAGTATTACAAGAGTTGATCTACCACGAGATCGTAGAGGCTAAACCCTAGAAGCTAGCCTATGATTATGATTGTCGTTGTCCTATGGACTAAACCCTCCGGTTTATATAGACATCGGAGGGGGCTAGGGTTACACAGAGTCGGTTATAGAGAAGGAGATCTACACATCCGAATTGCCAAGCTTGCCTTCCACGCAAAGGAGAGTCCCACCCGGACACGAGATGAAGTCTTCAATCTTGTATCTTCATAGTCCAACAATCCGGCCAAAGTATAAAGTCTGGCTGTTCGTGGACCCCCTAATCCAGGACTCCCTCAGTAGCCCCTGAACCAGGCTTCAATGACGATGAGTCCAGCGCGCAGATTGTCTTCGGCATTGCAAGGCGGGTTCGATCTCCGAATACTCCAAGGTAGATTTTGAACACATGAATCGTGTCCGGCTCTGAAAAATAAATTCCACATACCATCGTAGAGAGCACAGTATTCCACAAATCTAATCTGCCGACACCTTTTCATAGCGCGAAACAACGACGCGGCCCGGTCATTATACGAACCGTTTTTTCCCAGCCTGCTACTGCACGTATTGTGAGGCGGTTCGATTGGCACGTCTTGTCGAAGCAGAGATCGTGTCCCCTTATCACTGGATTCTCATCAATACGGGTGTGGGTAACCCAACCACGCCATCAATACGGTGCTTGGGGAATAAGCGAGTTTATCGGGAAAGTGGGGAGGCGCACAGTTTCTACCGCCTTTATAAAGAGATAAGGATTCCCCCTTTTCACCCATGCCTTCTTCTCCCTCTGCTCATCCATTCCCTCTCGCTCGAGCTCTAGCGCCCATGCCCTCACATTCTCCACAAAGTCATTCAAGCATGTCCGGAACCGGATTCAAGTGGATGGCCTCTTCCGTCACGGAGGAGGACATAACAAAGCTACAGCAGGCCGGATACCTGTTCGCAAACATCACGCACAGGCTTCCGGCCAAGGGGCAGATCATCCCCACCCCGAAACCTTAGGAGAGGCTAGTGTTCCTCTCTCATTTTGTCCGCGGACTGGGATTTCCCCTCCACCCATTCGTCCGCGGGATTATGTTTTACTACGGGCTCGACTTTCATGATCTAGCCCCCAACTTCATCCTCAACATCTCGGCGTTCATCGTTGTGTGCGAGGCTTTCCTTCGTATCCCGCCCCACTTCGGCCTATGGCTGAAGACCTTCAACGTGAAGCCAAAGGTGGTGGGCGGCCAGCAAGCGGAGTGCGGGGGCGCCATGGTGGGAAAGATGCCCAATTCACTTGGCCTAAGGGCTCCTTCGTGGAGACCGTGAAGGGGTGGCAATCGGGGTGGTTCTACATCACCGAGCCGCACAACGCCAACTAGGTGGCGCCCCCCGAATTTCGATCTGGCATCCCCATGTGGCTCACCTCCTAGAAAGAGAAGGGCTTAGCCTGGGGATCCACGGCAGAGCTGTCCAGACTTCAGAAGTGTGTCCGAAATATGATAAGCAAGAAGATCAAGCTCATCAACATAGTACAAGTTATGCTCTTCCGCCGGATCCTTCCGTGCCAACGACGGGTTTGCAATCTATGGGAGTTCGACCCGGCCGAACACCAGACACTACGAGAGCTCTTCGGCATGATGCACGAAGATGCCTGGAAATTGTTGTTCAAGACCAACGAGGTACCACCACCCATAACCGAAGATCACGGACTCAGCGTCAAGCGCCCCGCCAATCCGGTAAGTTTATGTGTTTCGCAAGACGTGCTTTTCATCAGCACATTTGGAGGAGGATCCTAAGACTTTTATGCTGTTTCTGTAGGATTGGGTAGCAGTAGCGGAGAGGATCGACTGCCCAGCTCCGTTACCGGAAGATCCGGAATCGGAGCTTCTAACGAGGATGTTGTTTCCGGCGCCCTATGAGGTGCCAGAGAAGAAGGCCAAGAAGACGACCGCGGGGACCAGGAAAGGTCTCCGGCGCAAGGTTGTATCGGACTCGTCGTCCGAGCACACCAAGACGCACTCCTCCCACGAAGATGGGGAGGAGGAAGAAGAAATCCCCCCTCCCCCAACCGGCAGGGGGGGGAGAAGAAGAGGAAGGCCGCCCCACAGGGGGAGGCCAGAATGCCTAAGAAGGGAAAGACATCCCTTTCGGACCACTCCACCACGGCCGCCTACAGCGACGAGGAGTGGTTGCCCAGGGACAAGCCCCTCGCGAAGTCGTAAGTATCCGTACTCCATAGTACTTTCAGTGTGTTTAGCTTCACTGCTTCTTATAATGTCGAACACGCATATGCAGTCTGGCCAAGTCCCACATCGAGGTATCCTCTTCGGAGGAGTCCCTGGACCCGTCGGCGTTGAACAGCGAGTCACTCCCGACAGCCTCCTCCCCCGGGCCTATGGACGACACTGAAGTGTTGTCCGAGAGGATGCCGGACCAGGGGAGAAATTTCTGGAGACGCCCCAAGGCGAGATCCCAGCCGCCGGACACATGGGGGGGAAGACCCCCATGGACTCTAATACCGGGGGCCGTGGTGAATTTGGCCCCCAGCCGAACACGGCTCCGGAACCCCCGGTGGTTCTGAACTCAGGCAGGCAACCCCTCGCTAAGGATGGTGAGCCGCCTGTACCGATGACCTCTATCCATCCAAAGGCATCGGATAACTTGCTGGAAGCGCTTCGTGGCGCTTCCATTGATGACGAACACCGCGCTCTTATGAGTGCGGTGAATGAGAAGGTCCGGTCCGCCAAAAACAGATTGACCGAAGCCTGCGCCAGCCTCCTAATAGGCTTTGAGGTAAGTAACAAAAGTGTAAGAAAATATCACATTATAGACAGTAACCCCTGATACTCTGTTTGGTGTTTGGAAAGAAAAGCCAAACAAAGGGTCAACTAATATCCGCATGAGTCTAACAGAAAATGTCTACGTGAACAAGCAGGCGTTGCTGCTGGCTACTGCCGCTTGTACTGCGAAGGTCTCCGGACTGAGGCGGGACCTGGAGCGAGCCGAAGGAGAGCTCAGCCTCGTGAAGAGGTAGCTCGAGGAGAACAAAGGTAAGTGATACCCCGTCCGTGTGTCATATAAAGGAAAAATCATTGATGCTAACAGAAGCATCATGAATTTTAATAGGGGCCACGACCAAAGTGGCGGCCCTTAAGAAAGCATTCGAGGCCGAAGACAAGGCGGCCAAGGAGCGCACTGAGCGTCAGAAACAGGAGGCTCGGGTTAATGAGGTCCAGCAAGAGCTCCAGCACTTCGTCAAAAAATTCGAGTCCTTGGAGCATGACTCCAAGACGCAAGAGTCCGAGCTTCCGAAGGCCCTCCAGAGCGCGCAAGATGCCAAGGGAGAAGCCCAAAAGGCCCTCCAAGAGATTCAGGCGGCCAAGAAGATAGCGGTGGGTAAGTCATTCATTATGCAAAGCAAGCATGTGAAGGAGACTTTCCTTTTACTTACCCGAATTCGGAGCTCTCCAGGAGCGTTTGTAGATCTGCCATGCAGCATATCGGATGCCGCGGAGTTCTACCGTGCCGAAGAAGGGAGCTCGACGGAGAAGTTGTTCTGGTCTCAATATACTGGGACCGAACATCTGATGCCCTTGAGTGACCAGCTGAAGCAACTGGTCGAACTACACAAGGCGGCCGAACTGGCCATGAAGAACTGAGGGAGTCCTGGATTAGGGGGTATTCGGACAACCGGACTATATACATCGTCCGGACTATAGAAGCGTCAAGATACAAGACTCAAGACTTTGGCTCGTGTCCGAATGGGACTCTCCTTTGCGTGGAAGACAAGCTTGGCGATCCGGATATTATGTTTCCTTCCTTGTAACCGACTCCATGTAAACCCTAGCCCTCTCCGGTGTCTATATAAACCGGAGAGGATGGTCCTTAGAAGGCCGATCACAATTACAATCATACCATCATAGGCTAGCTCTTAGGGTTTAGCCTCTACGATCTCGTGGTAGATCTACTCTTGTACTACTCATATCTTCAATATTAATCAAGCAGGAAGTAGGGTTTTACCTCCATCGAGAGGGCCCGAACCTGGGTAAACATTGTGTCCCTTGCTTCCTGTTACCATCAGCCTAAGATGCACAGATCGGGACCCCCTACACGAGATCCGCCGGTTTTGACACCGACATTGGTCCTTTCATTGAGAGTTCCTCTGTGTCGTCGCTGCAAAGGCTCGATGGCTCGTCTCGTTGTCAAGGACGACATCACCTCTGGGGGAGCGCTGGCTATAGGCCAGACTCTCCGGCTTGGCGGCTTCATTATGACCGCCCCATCGGCTGTTGCGCCGATGATGGCCTCTCGGGTCATCACGCATAACCTTCACATTGATTTGGAGCTTGCCGAAAAGATGGATCCGATTGAGTTCTCCTCCCTTAATGAGCTCTTGGATCGCATCGCCGCTTTGGGAGTCACTACGGACTATGACTGGATTGGGCTTAAACCCGACCAAAGGGACATTAGATCCCCGCCGACCACCCATGAGATAGCGGTAGTGGAGGAACCACACGTGGGTTGCCCCTCAACTTTGAGGACGAATTATGTCCGGATCACCGAACTCAGTGAGCCGAACACCCACCCAAAGGAAGACATGACCCAGATCCCAGACTTAGAATCGGGCGTTGGGCCGAAGGGATTAGGTAATACTCTAGATCCCGAACTGTCAGGCTTGGAACTTCCCGCGCCCCCGGGCGTCAGATCGGATCAGAATCCGGATTCAGCCAACGACGCTCGCTCGGACTTAAACCGTCTCTCCTGTATCAGGCAGGAGCCCCAGGAGACGGTACACCGTTATTGGGCCAGATTTTTCCTTGCTCTTAACAAGGTCAAGGACTGCTGCAAGGAGGACGTAGTCTCTCTTTTCTGAAGAAACTGCACGAACAAAGGACTCCTTAATGCTATAAGTTGCCGTGACATAGTGCACTTTACGGACTTGGCAACCACAGTACAGAAGTACTGTGCGATGGAAAGTGCCTGGAAGACCCAAACAGAATTTTGGGATAGTACGGCCCTCACCAGAACCTTTGTCTGAACTAAACGGCCGAACTCTCGTAAGTCGACCAACTCAATTCCCAAGAAACCAAAATCCGCCCCAGGGCGTGGAACTGTATTGGAAGAATGGCTCAACGGGCCATGTAAGCTTCACAACACGCCGGACGCAACGCCGACCCATAGCCTTAGAGCATGTTGGGTACTCCGGCAGGTAGCTAAGAGTGGCGAGGATCTCCTCGAGAGCCATAAAGCAGAACCACATCCCGCCAAGGAACACAATACGGTACTAACGGTCTTCGAGACCTTCGCCTCAAACAATAGGCGCAAGTGAGCTCATCGAAGCTCCGCTGAAATCTGCCATGTGGCAAAAATAAATCCATGGAACAACACTGCTATAACTTTCAATGCTAGTGATGAACCCCAATTCCAGTCCGTCCGGGCGCCGTCCGCTCTGGTCCTTAGCCCAATAGTGGACGACTTTCGGCTCACTAAAGTACTCATGGACGGCGGAAGCGGATTAAACCTAATCTACAAAGAAACACTCAAGAAGATGGAAATTGACAAAAGCCACATTGAACATGTTGGAGAACGTTGCAGAAAATTAAAAATTTTCCTACGGTTTCACCAAGATCCATCTATGAGTTCATCTAAGCAACGAGTCAAGGGAGTGAGTTTGCATCTACATACCACTTGTAGATCGCGTACGGAAGCGTTAGAGGGAGCGGTGATGGTGGAGTCGTACTCGCCGTGATTCAGATCACCGGAGATCCTAGCGCCGAACGGACGGCACCTCCGCGTTCAACACACGTACGGAGCGTGTGACGTCTCCTCCTTCTTGATCCAGCAAGGGGGAAGGAGAGGTTGATGGTGATGGCTCCAGCAGCAGCACAACGGTGTGGTGGTGGTGGAACAGCAGCACTCCGGCAGGGCTTCGCCAAGCACGTGACGGAGGAGGAAGAGGTGTAGCAGGGGGAGGGGGCGCCAGGACTTCAGGGTGCGGCTGCCCCTCTCCCCCCTCCCTTTATATAGGCCCCCAGGGGGGGCGCCGGCCCTAGGAGATTCAATCTCCCAAGGGGGCAGCGGCCAAGGGGGGAGGAATGCCCCCCAAGGCATGTGGTGCACCCCCCCACCCTAGGGTTTCAACCCTAGGCGTAGGGGGTGGGCCTAGGGGGGCGCACCAGCCCACTATGGGCTGGCTCCCCTCCCACTTCAGCCCATGGGGCCCTCCGGGATGGGTGGCCCCACCCGGTGGACCCCCGGGACCCTTCCGGTGGTCCCGGTACAATACCGGGTGACCCCGAAACTTTCCCGATGGCCGAAATACCACTTCCTATATACAATTCTTTACCTCCGGACCATTTCAAAACTCCTCGTGATGTCCGGGATCTCATCCGGGACTCCAAACAACATTCGGTATACTGCATACTCATATTCATACAACCCTAGCGTCACCGAACCTTAAGTGTGTAGACCCTACGGGTTCGGGAGACACGTAGTCATGACCGAGACGGCTCTCGGGCAATAACCAACATCGGGATCTGGATACCCATGTTGGCTCCCACATGCTCCTCGATGATCTCATCGGATGAACCACGATGTCGAGGATTAGAACAACCCAGTATACAATTCCCTTTGTCATTCGGTACGTTACATGCCCGAGACTCGATCGTCGGTATCCCAATACCTCGTTCAGTCTCGTTACCGGCAAGTCACTTTACTCGTACCGTAATGCATGATCCCGTGACCAAACACTTGGTCACTTTGAGCTCATTGTGATGATGCATTACCGAGTGGGCCCAGAGATACCTCTCCGTCATACGGAGTGACAAATCCCAGTCTCGATCCGTGTCAACCGAACAGACACTTTCGGAGATACCTGTAGTGCACCAGTATAGTCACCCAGTTAAGTTGTGACGTTTGGTACACCCAAAGCACTCTTACGGTATCCGGGAGTTACACGATCTCATGGTCTAAGGAAGAGATACTTGACATTGGAAAAGCTCTAGCAAAACAAACTACACGATCTTGTGCTATGCTTAGGATTGGGTCTCGTCCATCACATCATTCTCCTAATTATGTGATCCCGTTGTCAATGACATCTAATGTCCATAGTCAGAAACCATGACTATCCATCGACCAACGAGCTAGTCAACTAGAGGCTCACTAGGGACATGTTATGGTCTATGTATTCACACATGTATTACGATTTCTGGATAATACAGTTATAGCATGAATAAAAGACAATTATCATGAACAAGGAAATATAATAATAACCCTTTTATTATTGCCTCTAGGGCATATTTCCAACAGTCTCCCACTTGCACTAGAGTCAATAATCTAGTTACATTGTGATGAATCGAACACCCATAGAGTTCTGGTGTTGATCATGTTTTGCTCGCGAGAGAGGTTTAGTCAATGGATCTGCGACATTCAGATCCGTATGTACTTTGCAAATATCTATGTCTCCATCTTGAACATTTTCTCGGATGGAGTTGAAACGACGCTTGATGTGCCTGGTCTTCTTGTGAAACCTGGGCTCCTTGGCAAGGGCAATAGCTCCAGTGTTGTCACAGAAGAGTTTGATCGGCCCCGACGCATTGGGTATGACTCCTAGGTCGGTGATGAACTCCTTCACCCAAATAGCTTCATGCGATGCCTCCGAGGCTGCCATGTACTCCGCTTCACATGTAGATCCCGCCACGAGGCTCTGCTTGCAGCTGCACCAGCTTACTGCTCCACCATTCAACATATACACATATCCGGTTTGTGACTTAGAGTCATCCAGATCTGTGTTGAAGCTAGCGTCGATGTAACCCTTTACGACGAGCTCTTCGTCACCTCCATAAACGAGAAACATGTCCTTTGTCCTTTTCAGGTACTTCAGGATATTCTTGACCGCTGTCCAGTGTTCCTTGCTGGGATTACTTTGGTACCTTCCTACCAAACTTACGGCAAGGTTTACATCAGGTCTGGTACACAGCATGGCATACATAATAGATCCGATGGTTGAGGCATAGGGGATGACGCTCATCTCTTCTTTATCTTTTGCCGTGGTCGGGCATTGAGCCGAGCTCAATCTCACACCTTGCAGTACAGGCAAGAACCCTTTCTTGGACTGATCCATTTTGAACTTCTTCAAAATTTTATCAAGGTATGTGCTTTGTGAAAGACCTATGAGGCGTCTTGATCTATCCCTATAGATCTTGATGCCTAATATGTAAGCAGCTTCTCCAAGATCCTTCATTGAAAAACACTTATTCAAGTAGGCCTTAATACTGTCCAAGAATTCTATATTATTTCCCATCAAAAGTATGTCATCTACATATAATATGAGAAATGCTACAGAGCTCCCACTCACTTTCTTGTAAACGCAGGCTTCTCCATAAGTCTGCATAAACCCAAACGCTTTGATCATCTCATCAAAGCGAATGTTCCAACTCCGAGATGCTTGCACCAGCCCATAAATGGATCGCTGGAGCTTGCATACTTTGTCAGCGTTCTTAGGATCGACAAAACCTTCCGGCTGCATCATATACAGTTCTTCCTTAAGATGCCCGTTAAGGAATGCCGTTTTGACGTCCATCTGCCATATCTCATAATCATAGTATGCGGCAATTGCTAACATGATTCGGACGGACTTAAGCTTCGCTACGGGAGAGAAAGTCTCATCGTAGTCAATCCCTTGAACTTGCCGATAACCCTTAGCGACAAGTCGAGCTTTATAGATGGCGACATTACCATCCGCGTCCGTCTTCTTCTTAAAGATCCATTTGTTTTCTATCGCTCGCCGATCATCGGGCAAGTCAGTCAAAGTCCATACTTTGTTTTCATACATGGATTCTATCTCCGATTTCATGGCTTCAAGCCATTTGTTGGAATCTGGGTCCGCTATCGCTTCTTCATAGTTCGAAGGTTCACCGTTGTCTAACAACATGATTTCCAGGACAGGGTTGCCGTACCACTCTAGTGCGGAACGTGTCCTTGTGGACCTACGAAGTTCAGTAGTAATTTGATCAGAAGTACCTTGATCATCATCATTATTTTCCTCTTCAGTTGGTGTAGGCATCACAGGAACATTTTCCTGAGCTGCACTACTATCCCGTTCAAGAGGTAGTACTTCATCGAGTTCTACTTTCCTCCCACTTACTTCTTTCGAGAGAAACTCTTTTTCCAGAAAGGATCCGTTCTTGGTAACAAAGATCTTGCCCTCGGATCTTAAGTAGAAGGTATACCCAATGGTTTCCTTAGGGTATCCTATGAAGACGCATTTTTCCGACTTGGGTTTGAGCTTTTCAGGTTGAAGTTTCTTGACATAAGCATCGCATCCCCAAACTTTTAGAAACGACAGCTTAGGTTTCTTCCCAAACCATAATTCATACGGTGTCGTCTCAACGGATTTAGACGGTGCCCTATTTAAAGTGAATGTAGCTGTCTCTAGAGCGTATCCCCAAAATGATAGCGGTAAATCGGTAAGAGACATCATAGACCGCACCATATCCAATAGAGTGCGATTACGATGTTCGGACACACCGTTACGCTGAGGTGTTCCAGGCGGCGTGAGTTGTGAAACGATTCCACATTTTCTTAAGTGTGTACCAAATTCGTGACTTAAATATTCTCCTCCACGATCCGATCGTAAGAATTTTATCTTTCGATCACGTTGATTCTCTACCTCATTCTGAAATTCCTTGAACTTTTCAAAGGTCTCAGACTTGTGTTTCATCAAGTAGACATACTCATATCTACTCAAGTCATCAGTGAGAGTGAGAACATAACGATATCCTCCGCGAGCCTCAACGCTCATTGGACCACACACATCGGTATGTATGATTTCCAACAAGTTGGTTGCTCGCTCCATTGTTCCGGAGAACGGAGTCTTGGTCATCTTCCCCATGAGGCATGGTTCGCATGTGTCAAATGATTCATAATCGAGAGACTCCAAAAGTCCATCAGCATGGAGCTTCTTCATGCGCTTGACACCAATGTGACCAAGGCAGCAGTGCCACAAGTATGTGGGACTATCGTTATCAACTTTACATCTTTTGGTATTCACGCTATGAATATGTGTAACATTACGCTCGAGATTCATTAAGAACAAACCATTGACCATAGAGGCATGACCATAAAACATATCTCTCATATAAATGGAACAACCATTATTCTCGGATTTAAATGAGTAGCCATCTCGTATCAAACGAGATCCAGATACAATGTTCATGCTCAAACTTGGCACCAAATAACAATTATTAAGGTTTATAACTAATCTCGTAGGTAAATGTAGAGGTAGCGTGCCGACGGCGATCACATCGACCTTGGAACCATTCCCGACGCGCATCGTCACCTCGTCCTTCGCCAGTCTCCGCTTATTCTGCAGCTCCTGCTGTGAGTTACAAATATGAGCAACGGCACCAGTATCAAATACCCAGGAGTTACTACGAGTACTGGTAAGGTACACATCAATTACATGTATATCAAATATACCTTTAGTGTTGCCGGCCTTCTTATCCGCTAAGTATTTGGGGCAGTTCCGCTTCCAGTGACCCTTCCCCTTGCAATAAAAGCACTCAGTCTCAGGCTTGGGTCCATTCTTTGACTTCTTCCCGGCAACTGGCTTACCGGGCGCGGCAACATCTTTGCCGTCCTTCTTGAAGTTCTTCTTACCCTTGCCCTTCTTGAACTTAGTGGTCTTATTGACCATCAACACTTGATGTTCTTTCTTGATTTCAACCTCTGCCGACTTCAGCATTGAAAATACTTCAGGAATGGTCTTCACCATCCCCTGCATATGATAGTTCATCACAAAGCTCTTGTAGCTTGGTGGGAGCGACTGAAGGATTCTATCAATGACCGCCTCATCCGGGAGGTTAATGTCCAGCTGGGACAGGCGGCTGTGCAACCCAGACATTTTGAGTATATGCTCACTGACAGAACTGTTTTCCTCCATCTTACAACTATAGAACTTGTCGGAGATTTCAAATCTCTCGACCCGGGCATGAGCTTGGAAAACTAGTTTCAGCTCCTCGAACATCTCATATGCTCCGTGTTGCTCAAAACGCTTTTGGAGCCCTAGTTCTAAGCTGTAAAGCATGCCGCACTGAACGAGGGAGTAATCATCAGCACGTGTCTGCCAAACGTTCAAATCGTCTTGCAGTGCTGGGAGAGCAGGTGGGTCACCTAACGGTGCTTCAAGGACATATGCTTTCTTGGCAGCTATGAGGATGATCCTAAGGTTCCGGACCCAGTCCGTATAGTTGCTGCCATCATCTTTCAGCTTGGTTTTCTCTAGGAACGCGTTGAAGTTCATGTTGACATGAGCGTTGGCCATTTGATCTACAAGACATATTTTGCAAAGATTTTAGACTAAGTTCATGATAATTAAGTTCATCCAATCAAATTATTTAATGAACTCCCACTCAGATTTGACATCCCCTTAGTCATCTAAGTGTTACACGATCCAAGTTGACTAGGCCGTGTCCGATCATCACGTGAGACGGACTAGTCATCGTCGGTGAACATTCTCATGTTGATCGTATCTTCCATACGACTCGTGTTTGACCTTTCGGTCTCCGTGTTCCGAGGCCATGTCTGTACATGCTAGGCTCGTCAAGTTAACCCTAAGTGTTTTGCATGTGTAAAACTGTCTTACACCCGTTGTATGTGAACGTAAGGATCTATCACACCCGATCATCACGTGGTGCTTCGAAACGACGAACTTTAGCAACAGTGCACAGTTAGGGGGAACACTTCTTGAAATTGTTGCAAGGGATCATCTTATTTACTACCGTCGTTCTAAGTAAACAAGATGCATAAAACATAATAAACATCACATGCAATTATATAAAGTAGTGACATGATATGGCCAATATCATATAGCTCCTTTGATCTTCATCTTCGGGGCTCCATGATCATCTTGTCACCGGCATGACACCTTGATCTCCATCATCATGATCTCCATCATCGTGTCTTCATGAAGTTGTCACGCCAACGACTACTTCTACTTCTATGACTAACGCGTTTAGCAATAAAGTAAAGTAGTTTACATGGCGTTCTTCAATGACACGCAGGTCATACAAAAAATAAAGACAACTCCTATGGCTCCTGCCGGTTCTCATACTCATCGACATGCAAGTCGTGATTCCTATTACAAGAACATGATCTCATACATCACAATATATCATTCATCATTCATCACAACTTCTGGCCATATCATATCACATGACAATTGCTGCAAAAACAAGTTAGACGTCCTCTAATTGTTGTTGCATCTTTTACGTGGCTGCAATTGGGTTCTAGCAAGAACGTTTTCTTACCTACGAATAACCACAACATGATTTTATCAACTTCTATTTACCCTTCAGAAGGACCCTTTTCATCGAATCCGCTCCAACTAAAGTGGGAGAGACAGACACCCGCCAGCCACCTTATGCAACTAGTGCATGTTAGTCGGTGGAACCGGTCTCACGTAAGCGTACGTGTAAGGTTGGTCCGGGCCGCTTCATCCCACAATACCGCTGAAGCAAGATAAGACTAGTAGCGGCAAGCAAGTTGACAAGATCTACGCCCACAACAAAATTGTGTTCTACTCGTGCAATAGAGAACTACGCATAGACCTAGCTCATGATGCCACTGTTGGAGAACGTTGCAGAAAATTAAAATTTTTCCTACGGTTTCACCAAGATCCATCTATGAGTTCATCTAAGCAACGAGTCAAGGGAGTGAGTTTGCATCTACATACCACTTGTAGATCGTGTACGGAAGCGTTAGAGGGAGCGGTGATGATGGAGACGTACTCGCCGTGATTCAGATCACCGGAGATCCTAGCGCCGAACGGACGGCACCTCCGCATTCAACACACGTATGGAGCGTGTGACGTCTCCTCCTTCTTGATCCAGCAAGGGGGAAGGAGAGGTTGATGATGATGTCTCCAGCAGCAGCACAACAGCGTGGTGGTGGTGGAACAGCAGTACTCCGGCAGGGCTTCGCCAAGCACGTGACGGAGGAGGAAGAGGTGTAGCAGGGGGAGGGGGCGCCAGGACTTCAGGGTGCGGATGCCCCTCTCCCCCTCCCTTTATATAGGCCCCTAGGGGGGGCACCGGCCCTGGGTGATTCAATCTCCCAAGGGGGCGGCGGCCAAGGGGGGAGGAGTGCCCCCCAAGGCATGTGGTGCGCCCCCACCCTAGGGTTTCAACCCTAGGCGCAGGGGGTGGGCCTAGGGGGGGTGCACCAGCCCACTATGGGCTGGCTCCCCTCCCACTTCAGCCCATGGGGCCCTCCGGGATGGGTGGCCCCACCCGGTGGACCCCCGGGACCCTTCCGGTGGTCCCGGTACAATACCGGGTGACCCCAAAACTTTCCCGATGGCCGAAATACCACTTCCTATATACAATTCTTTACCTCTGGACCATTCCGAAACTCCTCATGACGTCCGGGATCTCATCCGGGACTCCGAACAACATTCGGTATACTGCATACTCATATTCATACAACCCTAGCGTCACCGAACCTTAAGTGTGTAGACCCTACGGGTTCGGGAGACACGTAGTCATGACCGAGACGGCTCTCGGGCAATAACCAACAGCGGGATCTGGATACCCATGTTGGCTCCCACATGCTCCTCGATGATCTCATCGGATGAACCACGATGTCGAGGATTAGAACAACCCAGTATACAATTCCCTTTGTCATTCGGTATGTTACATGCCCGAGACTCGATCGTCGGTATCCCAATACCTCGTTCAGTCTCGTTACCGGCAAGTCACTTTACTCGTACCATAATGCATGATCCCGTGACCAAACACTTGGTCACTTTGAGCTCATTGTGATGATGCATTACCGAGTGGGCCCAGAGATACCTCTCTGTCATACGGAGTGACAAATCCCAGTCTCGATCCGTGTCAACCCAACAGACACTTTCGGAGATACCTGTAGTGCACCAGTATAGTCACCCAGTTACGTTGTGACGTTTGGTACACCTAAAGCACTCTTACGGTATCCGGGAGTTACACGATCCCATGGTCTAAGGAAGAGATACTTGACATTGGAAAAGCTCTAGCAAAACGAACTACACGATCTTGTGCTATTCTTAGGATTGGGTCTCGTCCATCACATCATTCTCCTAATGATGTGATCCCGTTGTCAATGACATCTAATGTCCATAGTCAGAAACCATGACTATCCATCGACCAATGAGCTAGTCAACTAGAGGCTCACTAGGGACATGTTATGGTCTATGTATTCACACGTGTATTACGATTTCCGGATAATACAGTTATAGCATGAATAAAAGACAATTATTATGAACAAGGAAATATAATAATAACCCTTTTATTATTGCCTCTAGGGCATATTTCCAACAGAACAAAGCGGCACAACCTTCAGGGGAATTATCCCTAGTCGGGAGGCACAGTGTGCGGGAAAAACCACACTCGATGTGGTATTCGGCACCCCAGAGAATTACAGGTCCGAAGAAATCACCTTCCAAGTGGCCCCTTTTGACAGCGGATACCATGCCCTTCTAGGGCGGGACGCGTTTGCAAGCTTTCAAGCCATACCCCATTACGGGTATATGAAGCTCAAAATGCCCGGACCCAATGGAATCATCACTCTAGCTAGTGATCCGGACATCGCACTCCGCGCCGAAAACAAAACCGCAGCACTAGCCTTGGAAGCACTATCCGAAGCCCTAGCGGCAGAAGAATTAACAACGCTGCGCGCCACCGTGGACAGGGATGACGTGATACTCGACAAGCGACCCAAGTCCACCTCATTTATACCCGCAGATGAGATAGTCAAATTCCAAGTCCACCCAATGGACCCCATGAAGACAGCTTCCATCGGGACACAGTTGAACCCCGCTATGGACGTCGCACTGCATGACTTCTTACGCGAGAATTGGGATATCTTCGCCTAGCACCCATCAGACATGCCGGGCATCCCACGCGAATTGGCCGAACACATCCTTAACATACTGAAGGGATACAAACCTATTAAACAGACCCTAAGGCGATTTTCGGAGCCCAAACGGCAAGCCATGGGGGAGGAGCTAGCCAAGCTACTTGAGGCCAGATTCATCAGAGATATCAAACATCCGGATTGGCTGGCGAACTTGGTAATGGTACCAAAGAAGGACAAATCCTGGCGCCTGTGCGTCGACTTTAAAGACCTTAACAGGGCTTGCCCCAAGGATCCCTTTCCCCTCCCTCGCATCGATCAAATCATCAATGCCACAGCTGGACACGACTCGCTGTGTTTCCTCGACGCATACTCTGGATACCATCAAATAAAGATGGCACAGTCCGACCAAGCTGCAACAACTTTCATAACGCCATATGGCCCTTTCTGCTTCAACACTATGCCTTTCGGGCTTAAGAATGCCAGAGCAATCTATCAAGGCATGATTCAAACATGCCTGGAAAAGCAAATTGGCAAAACAGTGGAGGCATACGTGGACGACGTAGTCATAAAAACAAGACACGTCGAAACCCTAATAGATGACTTGAGGCTTACGTTCAACAACCTACAAACATACGACATCAAGCTGAATCCGGAGAAATGCGTTTTCGGCGTCCCCTCTGGAAAACTGCTGGGCTTCATCGTTTCCAATAGAGGAATTGAAGCTAATCCGGCAAAAATCCGAGCTCTGTCGCAGTTGGCTATACCAACAGACCTCAAACACATCCAGAAACTAGCTGGATGTGTGGCTGCTTTGAGCCGCTTTATCTCCAGGTTAGGAGAAAAGGCATTGCCTCTTTACCGCCTTCTTCGGCGCACCGAACACTTCATGTGGATGGATGTAGCCGCGGCCGGACTCGATGAAATAAAGACCTTATTGGCCAATAATCTAGTCCTAACAGCGCCAAATATCGGCGAACCTATGCTGCTGTACATAGCTGCAACACATCAAGTTGTAAGCGCAGTACTCGTCGTTGAACGAGAGGTTGAAGGATACAAATTCCCGCTACAGAAGCTGGTTTATTACGTACCCATGGTCCTCACCCCATGCAAATCCTGATACCCACACTATCAAAAAATAGCATACGCGGTCTTCATGGCATCCCGAAAGCTACGACACTACTTTCAGGAGTGTTCGATTACGGTGGCCTCCAAAGTACCACTAAATGATATAATAAATAACCGTGATGCCACGGGCCGGATCGCCAAATGGGCCATTGAGCTCCTTCCATTCGACATAATATACAAGCCTCGGCGGGCTATCAAGTCGCAAGTATTAGCTGACTTTGTCGCCGAATGGACGGAGGCCGAACTCCCTAAATAGTACGGCGCATACTCTAACTGGATCATGCACTTCGACGGCTCTAAAATGCTGGCCGGACTGGGAGCAGGCGTAGTCCTGACATCTCCCACCGGAGACACGCTCCAATATGTCCTCCAAATATTATACACAGACTTCAACAATGTAGCCGAATATGAGGCTCTGTTGCATGGTCTTCGGATGGCAGTCTCTATGGGCATTCAACGCCTAGAAGTGCGCGGGGTTTCAAACCTCGCAATATCACAAATAAACAGAGACTTTGATGCCAAGGATCCGAAAATGGCGGCCTACCGTAATGCCGTCCTTAAAATGTTAGCTCGGTTCGAGGGGCTCGAATTCCACCATGTGGCTCGAGAAAACAATCAAGCGGTAGATGTCCTTGCCCGCATCGGCGCTAAACACGACCCTGTCCCACCTAACATATTCCTGGAAAGGCTGTTCAAGCCATCCGTGGTATGGGAAGGGGATTCCGGCAATACTATCACAGATCTGAATACATCCCCAGATTCCGAACTATCAGACATGATCGGAGGCTCCACCACCAAAATAACATCGTCAGCCCACGAAATAATGGTTGTTATCGCCCCGTGTACTGAGCCTTTCTTGGCCTACCTAAATAGGCAGGAGCTCCCCGAAGACCAAAATGAAGCATGCTGCATCGTTTGGCGTTCTAAAGCTTACAAGGTCCATGAAGGGGAACTCTATAAGAAAAGTGTCACCAGAGTGCTCCAAAGGTGCATCTCCGAAGAGGAAGGGCGGCAGCTCTTGGCTGAAATCCATGCCGGACTGGGCGGGCACCACGCTGCGGCTCGAGCATTAGTCAGCAAAGCCTTCTGTACAGGTTTCTATTGGCCGACAGCCCGAGCAGACGCACAGTACCTTGTCCAACACTGCGTCGGTTGCCAGCTCTTTGCCAATCAGAGTCATATGCCCCCTACCGCTCTCCAAACAATCCCCATAACTTGGCCCTTCGCGGTCTGGGGGCTTGATATGGTTGGACCCCTTAAAGGGGGAAGCCACAATAAAAAAAAATTATTGGTCATGGTAGACAAGTTCACCAAATGGATAGAAGCCAAACCAGTGAAAACGGCTGAACCCGGACCAGTGATAGACTTTATATCCAGGGTCGTACACTGATACGGTGTCCCCCACAACATCATCACCGATAATGGCTCAAATTTCACAACCGATGAGGTGAAATCTTGGTGCGGCAAAATGGGCATTAAGCTCGACTATGCTTCCGTCTACCATCCTCAAACAAATGGCTAGGTCGAACGGGCAAACGGTCTCATCATGAGCGGCATCAAACCCAGACTAGTGCGATCCTTGACAGAGTCGGATACTCATTGGGTCGAGGAGCTCGACTCCATACTCTAGGGGCTGCAGACCACGCCGAATCGCACCACCGGATATACACCATTTTTTGTGGTGCACGGTGCGGAAGCAGTACTACCTTGCGACATAATACATGATTCGCCACGCGTACGCATGTACGAAGAGAAGGAAGCCGAGTTAGATCGGCAGGATAATTTGGATGCCCTGGAGGAGGAGCGCGATGTCGCTAAGGCCCGTTCCGCATTCTATCAGCAACAGGCTCGACGATACCAAAGCATATAAGTGCGGGCCAAAACTTATAATATTGGCGAACTCGTTCTATGCTTACCGGAGAAGAAGAAGGACAAGCTCAAACCCAAGTGGGAAGGCCCCTTCATCATCGACAAAGTTCTCACTGGAGGAGTATACCGCTTATGTAATGCATCTGATAATAGACTCGAGCCGAACCCATGGAACGCGGCCAGACTCCGGAGATTCTATGCCTAGCGCCGAACTCAGTGTTCGTCTCCTTAACCCTCCTTTTTCAATTATGCTTCCCCCCTTTTTTTCCTTTCTCGATCTTTTTCTCTTCACACGAAGTATTTAATACAGTGCAGATTCCCAGATTATTCTGGCCGCACTTTGTGTGCAAGCAATACCTGGGGGCTCCTATACGGAAGCTAAACATAACTTACTCTAAAGGGCTTTTTACCCATCATACATGTATTTTCCATGTGTGCCTTTTATTCACCATTATATGCATCGATATGACTTAAGACGTGGACAAGCTGGGTTGCCTGGCTCCTGTGTTTATGCCCTACGTTCCCGTTAATTTGGCTAGGGCATAAGGGGAGCACCTCTGCGATTGTTACTGCCGGTTGAGCCGGATGTGTACCTCAGACTGGGTGAAGCCGAAAGCTAGTTTCCTTAAGAGAATATTCGGTCGGTGAACAAAAGATGTCTTCGTTTATCATAACATTAATCCCCAGAAGTTTTTTCTCCTGCGCTTTGATTCGCAGTCCGGACATGTGCCTTGACACATGCTTACCCAGGGAAATGAACCCTTAATGGAACTATTCTCCCTGGAAGATGTTTCTTACTATCCATGTAATATAACATAACTAGTTGGGTACTTGTTTGTTCAAGCACTTATGACCCCTACGCCTGGTCTCCACGCATACTCCGGTTTTGTATAACCGAGCGGGTATTCGGGCACATCCCGGACTTTAGGATCCGGGGGCTGAAGCGAAAAGGTCCACCATGACAAATGATTTTAATCCGGCTAGGGGCTACTTATGTCCATCGAATTACACAGTCATTTGGACTGATTATATTCATCCTCTATACCATCCAACAGGCTATTTAGCTTACAATCATGTTGAGAATACTTTGCGGCTAACGCCACCTGGTCATATACCAGACTCACGGGAATTTCTTGCCCATCTGACCCGGCCGGTCCAACTTCGTCCATATGGTTCGGGTCCAGTTTGGTGTAGCGCGTCTTCACCATAGCCCATGCTTCTCTTGCACCTTGCCGGCAGGCTGATATCTTCCACAAACGGAAGAGCCGCCGTGCTCCTTGAAGCATGTCCACAAGCCCCCCCATGCCATTTGGCGGGGAGCTTGATGGCCACGGAGACTGCGCAATGCCCTACATCACCTGTCGAGCTCGCTCGTGCAGTTGTGAGAGGTCCCGCAGTAAGTCACCTGCAGATGCGGGCATCTCCTCCTCAGGGCGACCCGTTAGCATTCCTACAAACACAACTTTTTCAATATACTTCCTCGCCGAACTATGCTACAGTTCATCTAAGCACTTACCATAAATGCCGCGGTGAAGCCTTTTGTTCTCCTTTACGGAGTCCGCCAGTTGCGCACAGACGTCTTTCAATTGTACATCCAGTCGAACATTGGCATCTTGGAGAGCATTCTTCTCCTGCTTAACTTGCGTAAGAACGCGCTCGCCGGCCTTTAGTTACCTCTGGAGATGCAACTCGTCATCCCTCCCGCCCTCCGGATTTAGTCCGGGGTTGTCTATAGAACTTTCTATTAAATTTGTCATATCAGCCAGTTGCCAACTGGTGCATTTTCATATAATTGAGATAAATGTTACTATATGAGGCCTTCTGGGATTCCTCTAGCTTGGCAACTGTGGCCCTCAGTTGGGTCTTGCACTCCTCTAGCTCCCGAGACAATTGCTCATTCTTATCTACAAGAACCCGCGCATATATTGATACTTAAAACTATTGTTTCAACCGTTTCAAGTCTCAGGGGCTACTACTATACATGCTCATCAAACTTTCTTACCCGTATATCTTTGGTATACTCGACTGTCGCCCGGGCGAGTCCGCTTTGAGCAGCTCGGATGTATGCATCTCCCGAATTGAAAGCATTAAATGCCTCTTCAAAAAAGATGTTGTTGCGAAGCACGACCCGTCGACGCCGGTGATGCATGGCACTCTCTACTTCCGAATTTGTGGCAGAGAGCATATCTGCGTCCTCTGTCCTCCTACCTCCACCTCCTCTCTCGAAGTTGGTCCTGGAGCCCGACTGGTGGAGGCATGGTTGGCAGGATCTCCGGATATAGTCCGGATACTCCTCTTCCTGCTAGGATGTAAAAGGGCACTGTTATACTTCAAATAACAACAAATTACATGACAGGTGGTTTCCTTACCTCTGTAAGGGCGTGTCGGTCCTAACCGCCTTCCTCTTGAGCCTGCCCAATCCGGACGCCTATGGCTGATAGGTCCCTAGGGGCTCGGCCCTGTGTTCCGAACGTCGCTTCTGTAAAAACACGACACTTCAGGGATAAGGCGTGACATCAGGGAAGAGTCCTCTTTGGAGGATCGAGTCTTCGGCTTGGCTTACGCGCGACGAGGGTAGCAGTCCAGGATAATCGGCAGTAATGGCCACCGAGGCGCCATCACGGCTCGCCCGATAAAATATCCCGTCAACAAGCTCCACGGCCGCATATGGGTCTTCTTCGAGTCCTGGATCCAGGGCCCTTCCGGGGTCCTCTGGCTGCGGGGAAGGGCTGGATATTCCTTCTACGGCCCTCCCCAGTTCCTGCTCGGAAATGTTGATGCGGGTAACTTTAGCAAAGAACGCCACAATAAGTGAAGGGATAAAATAAATGACGACTTACCCAGTTTGGGGGATTGTACATGGAGAATCCGTCCCGCGGTTTGATATGGAGGAAGTCTTCCTCTTCTCCTTTGTACAGGTCGGACAGTATCCTCGCCAGAGCAGTGGGGGAGTCCGGACCCTTACGGCCACAGCGGGTGGCATTGTATGTCCCGTTGTAGTGCCACATGGGATTGCTCTGATATTGAAGCGGTTGCACTCCCCACATTATGCATATTGCCATCACCTCGACTATCATCAGTCCGGATTTGGCCAGTAACTTTATCCTGCTCATCAGGAAATGTACTTCCCTGGAATCCTCTTCTTGGGGTTCTTGGGGGCGCCAGCTTAGATGTGCCCTCGGCGGGGTGTTACTGAACTTGGTGAGTCCCGTCCGGACTGGATCAGGAAGGGGAGCGTCGTCAATATAAAACCACTCTGAAGCCCAGTTATCTGGTGCCTTCTTGGGAGTACCGGATAGGTATCCGGTCTCAGCGATACGCCATACTTCGGCCCCGCCCACTTGACATAGGGATTCTCCCTGGTTGCAGGGGACAAGGCAGAACAGCTTCTTCCACAATCCGAAATGAGCCTCACAGCCTAGAAATAGCTCACAAAGGGCGACATACCCTGCTACATGTAGTATGGAGGCTGGGGTAAGTTGTGCAACTGGAGGCCGTAGAACTCCAGAAGCCCACGAAGGAATGGATGAATAGGAAACCGACGCCCCTTAACAGATGTGGAATTAGGCATATTCGCTCCTCTGGAGACGGATTGGGGGATCTCTCCGCTTATTCTCCGCCGTTATAGGTGGCCACTCCGGCTCGAACGGGGACCATGAATGCCGGCGGGAGGAGCCCTTGGGTTTGTAACTTTATCAAACGGCTATGAGAAATTGAACACTCTCCCCAGTCCCCCGGCTTGGGGCAAGGGGAGTGAGCAGAAGAGCTGCGACGACCGGCCATGTTGGAATGGTTTTTTCTGGGTGCTCTGTTGGATGCTTGCTCGAGGAGGGAGACTAGAGTTTGGATCTGGGAATCCCCCATCTCTTCAAATAGACGGTTAGCCCGAAGGACCGAGGGTGGCAAATGCAAAAATGCCTCGACTCCTCGCATTCGCTCGACACGTGGAAATGGTCATTATTGAAACACTGAAGCCGAGGAGTACAACATTGATGAGGTGCCGGACATTGTTCGTCATGATGGGTACATTGGAGTATTCGGAGGAGGAACCCGCCTTGTAATGCCAAAAACAAGATTGCGCGCCGGACTCATCGTCATTAAAGCCTAGTTCAGGGGCTCCGAGGGAGTCCTGGATTAGGGGGTATCCGGACAGCCGGACTATATACGTCGTCCAGACTATAGAAGCGTCAAGATACAAGACTCAAGACTTCGGCTCGTGTCCGGATGGGACTCTCCTTTGCGTGGAAGACAAGCTTGGCGATCCGGATATTATGTTTCCTTCCTTGTAACCGACTCCATGTAAACCCTAGCCCTCTCCGGTGTCTATATAAATCGGAGAGGATGGTCCTTAGAAGGCCGATCACAATTACAATCATACCATCATAGGCTAGCTCTTAGGGTTTAGCCTCTACGATCTCGTGATAGATCTACTCTTGTACTACTCATATCTTCAATATTAATCAAGCAGGAAGTAGGGTTTTACCTCCATCGAGAGGGCCCGAACCTGGGTAAACATTGTGTCCCTTGCTTCCTGTTACCATCAGCCTAAGACGCACAGATTGGGACCCCCTACCCGAGATCTGCCGGTTTTGACACCGACAAGGACCTCATAGTCCGGCTGTGGCCTGGCGAGCCTCTGCCCAGCAGCTACTTCGGCCTTGTAAAGCGGATGGTAAATGCATGTCCGCAGCTTGAAGTCGTTAAGCGGTCCGTCTGCATTGAAGGTGCCCGCCGGGCCTTTGCCCGCGCAAAAGTGCAATGGGTGAAGATGGATGCCGAGAAGCTGGTGACGGAGGGGCCACTGAAGGACAAGGAGGACTGCCACCCCGAGAAGTACTATGACAGTGTTAAGAAAGGCGCCCGCCTTGTGGCGGAGGAATGTGCCAAGGATGCAATATTTAAATGAATGTACTCATGTCATCCTGTAATACGAAAACGAGTTCGTGTGCCCTATATAACGCTTGTTGATTTAAAATATTACCTTCTGTGCGGCCGTTTATAAAAATCTGAAAGTTGGCTAGTCGTCGGCTTCTGCCCCCATGTAACTAGTACTGGGGTGTTCGGGATTTCTCTAAGATTGCAAAGCCCGTGACAGAGTTGTTGAAGAAGGACACCAAGTTTAAATGGACTGAGGAATGTGAGGCCAGTTTTCAGGAGTTGAAGAAACGTTTGGTTACAGCTCCAGTGTTGATTCTTCCAGATCAACGCAAGGATTATCTAGTGTATTGCGACGCTTCACGTCGAGGACTTGGAGCAGTACTGATGCAGGATGGAAGAGTAGTTTCATATGCCTCACGTCAGCTTAAACCCCATGAGTTGAATTATGCTACACACGATTTGGAGTTAGCAGATGTAGTGCATGCGTTGAAGACATGGTGACATTTTCTCATCGGAAACCACTGTGAGGTGTACACGGATCACAAGAGTTTGAAGTATATCTTCACGCAGAAGGAGTTGAATCTCAGGCAAAGGAGATGGTTGGAGCTCATTAAGGATTATGATATGAAGTTGCATTATCATCCCGGAAAAGCTAATGTAGTAGCCGATGCGTTGAGTCGCAAGAGTCATGTCAATACGCTCATGACCGGAGATTTACCCAAGGAGTTAGCAGAGGATCTTCATGAGCTATGTTTGGAAATAGTTCCGAGAGGCTTTGTAGCAGCATTGAAAATTCAGTCGACTCTGATGAATAAAATCAGGGAAGCTCAGAAGACGGACAAGGAGATTGCCGAGATAAAGGAGAAGATGAGCAAAGGAAAGGCCAAAGGATTTTGTGAGGATGAGCACGATACTTTATGGTCTGAAGACCGCGTATATGTGCCTAATGACCCGGAGATCAGGAAGTTGATTCTGCAGGAGGCCCATGATTCACCGTATTCGATTCACCCAGGAAATACCAAGATGTATCTGGATTTGAAGGATAGTTTCTGGTGGACCGGAATGAAGAAGGATATTGCGGAATATGTAGCAGTTTGTGATGTATGTCAGAGAGTGAAGGCAGAGCATCAGAAGCCAGCAGGATTGCTACAGCCATTGCCAATACCCGAATGGAAGTGGGATAAGCTAGGCATGGACTTTATCACGTGATTGCCCAGGACTCGTTCAGGCTGTGACTCGATTTGGGTTGTAGTCGATCAATTGACGAAGGTAGCTCATTTCATCCTAGTGAAGACCACTTACACCAGTGTGAAGTTGGCAAAGACATATATGACCAGGATCATATGTCTGCATGGAGTTCCAAGGACCATTGTATCAGATAGAGGAACCCAGTTTACCTCAAAGTTCTGGAATCAGATGCATGAAACTTTGGGTACCAGGCTAGAGTTCAGTACAGCCTTTCATCCGCAGACAGATGGACAGACCGAGAGAGTCAATCAGATTCTGGAGGACATGTTGAGAGCTTGTGCGCTAGATTATGGATCTAGTTGGGACGACAATTTGCCGTATGCAGAGTTCTCTTACAACAACAGCTATCAAGCCGGTCTAAAGATGGCCCTTTCGAAGCCTTGTACGGAAGGAGGTGCAGGACACCGTTGTTGTGGGATGAAGTTGGAGACCGTCAGTTGTTTGGACCAGATTTGATTAAGGAGTCTGAAGAGAAGGTTAAGCTTATTCGCGATAGACTCAGGTAGCCCAGTCCAGGCAGAAGAGTTATGCGGATTCTAAACACAAGGAGACCATTTATGAAGTCGGAGACAGAGTATATCTTCGTGTGTCCCCACTTCGAGGAGTTAAATGTTTTGGAGTTAAGGGAAAGTTAGCACCACGTTTTGTGGGACCATACAAAGTTTTGGAGCGTATGGGAGAAGTTGCTTACAACTGGAGTTGCCTGAAGGATTGTCAGGAGTTCACGATGTGTTCCACGTTTCCCAGTTAAAGAAGTGCCATGCAGAGATGGCTGATATTCCTCTGAGAGACACAGTGCCACTAGAGGCGATTCAGCTGGATAACGATTTGACTTATGAGGAGAAACCAGTGAAGATTCTTGAGTTTGCCAGCCGTGTCACACACAACAAGGTTATCAAGTTCTTTAAAGTTCAGTGGAGCCACCATACCGAGGAGGAAGCAACCTGGGAAAGAGAGGAAGACCTACAGAAGGACCATCCACACCTATTTTCTAGCCAACCCGAATCTCGAGGGAGAGATTCATCTTAAGGGGGGGGGGTAGGTTCGTAACATCCCAAATTTCCAATTTGGCATGTTATATATTAGATCATCTTTGCATATCATATTTTTATGCATTTTTGGTAGATCTTAGAAATTCTACGCAACTCAAGGACCTGCAGAGAGAGTTGGGGATTTCGTTATTTTCATATTTGAGTTTTCTCAAATTTTGAAAAGATGATCGTTTGGTTTAATTATTTTTCTTTCCGTATATTTCATATATAAAATAAAAAGAAAGGGGATAAAATGACTTTCCCAAAATAAATGAAATACTAGAGGAAAAATATTAAAATCAAATAAGTATTTTATTCAGAGTTTTATTGCAATTTTGTTTGAATTTATAAAAATTGCATTTTTAGTCCAAGAAAATGTTCATCTTGTTCTAAATATTCTATTTAGATGGCGAAGTTTTGTTTTAACATTTTTAGATTTTTATTTTATTTTCTAGGATTTGTTTAGTTTCGGCAGAATTTATTTATTAAAAAAATTCGCTTCGGACCGACCGGGCCGAAAGCCCAGCCGGCCCAGCCGCCTCACCGCCTCCCCGCCGTGCCCTCGCCTGACTCCCGAGGGAGTCCGAGCTCGCGCCGCCGCCGCTCGACCCCCTCTCCAAGTCTGAGCCGCCGCAGCCTCTCTCCGCCCCTTTAAATACCGCCAGCCCCGCCTCCCGCCACCAAGCCGCCGCTGCCGCACTTACCGCCGCCGCCGCCGCTGCAAGCACTGCCGCCGCCGCCCGCGCCATCCCGCAGCCACACCCGAGCCCTGCCGCCTCGCTCGTCACCGTGGAATCGCGCCGCCGCCGCCGTTCGGTTTCCGTCCGCCGCCGCCAGTTTTTCTCGGTTCCTTCCGTTTTTTAGAACCATAGGTCTAGTTTTTTTAGATAGTTCGGTTTTTTCGGTTTAGTTATTTAACGAGCATGTGCTCGTTCGTTCGTTTTAATGAACGGTGTTCACCTGTTAGCCATAGACAGTGAACGTTCATTCGTTAGCCTGTTCGTCAGTTTTCTTTTCCAGGGTTTTTCCGCGATTATTTTCGATCGCGATTTCAACGTGGATCTTAGTTTTAGTTTATCTTTTCGCTCGTTTATCGGAATCAGGCGATTCAAGCACCTAGATCTTCGTCTCGAAGCCCTCTTTCTTTTTAATCAACTTGAAAAAGATTTTGGTACTGTAAAATTTGACCTAAGTCCAGATTAGTAATCGGATCTTGTTTCTTTTGCAGTTTGAGTTTTGTTGCTTCGTTCGATTTGATTCTTTTTGCAAATCGGAGTTCTTAAGTTGAACTTTCTGGTTAGATCTCTTATTTGAGTTTTACCCATGCTTCTAGTTGAGTGCTTATTGTATGGTTGTTTGTTTGCGCTATAGTACCCGAGTGCGAAGCGTGCTACTACGAGTCTCTAGGTTTTGCGGATCATCAGCAAGGCAAGTAACACTTTGTTCATACCTCTTACTACCCAGTTTTTATGCATTAGATTCAACCCTCAGACACTGCATGGTTAGGATCTAAATAACTTTTGGGTATTGGGAAGTAGTTTATGAGGTAGAACCTATTGCCGTGTTTTATTATCAAACCTTTGGGAGTTACATCTACGATATGCTTATATTGCTATGCTATGCTAGTAGACGTGGATTGGGTGAGTGTATCCATGACAGATGTGAGTATTGTTAATTAATGGTTGACTTAAGGTGGCAACTTGAATACACATCTGGGTGGATTGCTTGTGGGCACCTGGAGAATCCAGTGTTGTCCTAGGATATCCCGGGGTTCCGTGTGATCATCCTAAGGTCCGCCACCCAGGCTCAAAGGGATCATAAGATTATCCATGCTAGAAACTTCCGTGTGCAGCCACAAGCTATTATGGGATCTAGCATAGTCGAGTATGTTGTGTGACCTCTTTCAGTGGTAGACTAGCAGATGTAGGGGATGTAGGTTGGTATTGTCTACCCAGAGTAAAGAGTTAATGCTTTTGAAAGACTGTGTCTCGGTCCTCCGTTTCTCAAACACCATGTAGTGCGAGAATCCCAACGGAGGAGATCAAGTCTTGTGGGGAAAAGTGCACAAACCTCTGTAGAGTGTACAAACTAATCACGGTTACTTGTGTCCCCGGTTATGGACATCTTGAGTATCTGGTTCTTGGATTATCATGTTGATCTCATCACTCTAAAGTAATAATTTGATTGGGTTTAATGATGATGCTTAATTGGGATTGAGTTGGAGGAACCTTCTTAATGTTTAACAACCACCATGATAGTTAAATAAAATTTATTCCTTTGTTGTAGGGAAAATTGGCTTTATGCAAAACTGTAACCATAGAGCTTTCCACCAGCCATATTGCATATAGTGATAGCAATTATCTATTCATTACTCTATGTGTTACATTGCCAGCATATTCCATGTGCTGACCCGTTTCGGGCTGCAACATTTCATGTTGCAGACTTTTCAGACGATGAGTAAGGTGCCATAGGTCATGGTCTTTCACTCAGCTATGCCGTTGGAGTTGATGGACTCACTTTATCTTCCAAGCCTTCTACTGTTATCATTTTCAGATGGCCTTAATCCATATTATTGTAATAAGTTCTCTTTTGAGACATTCGATGTAATAAGTGTGTGATTGCAACTTTGTTATAAATCCTCGAGTACTGGGCATGTCAGCATTACCGATCCAGGGATGACACTGATGCACAGAGATCAGACTATTTGAGGTCTGGTCGCTACAGGCTGGAGAGCTGTCTCGGTCATGTTTGCATGGTTCCTGAACCCATAGGGTCTATGCACTTAAGGTTCGGTGACGCTAGAGTTGTAATGGGAAATTGTATGTGGTTACCGAATGTTGTTGGAGTCCCGGATGAGATCCCAAACATCACAAGGAGTTCTGGAATAGTACGGAGGTGAAAATTTATATATGGGAAGTCCAGTTTCAGTCGCCGGAATTGTCTCGGGGGTTATCCATATTGTACCGGGACCACCGAAAGGTGTCCGGTGATCCACTGGTGGGCCCACCTACCCCGGGGGCAAGTGGGCTGAACATGGGCGGGAACCAGCCCCCTAATGGGCTAGTGCACCCCCAAGGGCCCAAGGCGCCTAGGGTTGGAAACCCTAGGGTTGGGGGCGCTTCCCACCAAACTTGGGGGGCAAGCTCCCCCCTTGGCCGCCGCCCCCTCCTAGATGCATCTAGGGGGGCCGGCCCCCTCTTCCCTTCACCCTATAAATAGAGGGGGTGGGAGGGCAGCCGGAACCCTTCCCCTGGCGCAACCCTCTCCCCCCCACACACCTCCTCCTCCATAGTGCTTGGCAAAACCCTGCCGGAGAACCACGAGATCCACCACCACCACGCCGTCGTGTTGCCGAAGTTCTCCCTCAACTTCTTCTCTCCCCTTGCTAGATCAAGAAGGAGTAGACGTCCCCGGGCTGTATGTGTGTTGAATGCAGAGGCGCTGTCCATTTGGCGTTTGGATCGGATCTTCCGTGATTTGAATCGCCGCGAGTACGACTCCATCATCTGCGTTCTTGTAACGCTTCCGCTTAGCGATCTTCAAGGGTATGAAGATGCACTCCCTCTCTCTCTATCTATCTCTCATTGCTAGTATCACCTAGATTGATCTTGGTGACACGTAGGAAAATTTTGAATTATTACTACGTTACCCAACATTAAGTTCATGGAAAACAGAGTAATGCAATAAGAACGATGACATGATGTATACAAGATCTATTCATGTAGGAATAGACCCCATCTTGTTATCCTTAATGGAAACGGTCAATACATGTCTTGCTGCCCCTTCTGTCACTGGGAAAGAACACCGCACGACCGAACCCATCACAAAGCACCTCTTCCCATGGCAAGAAGAATCGATCTAGTTGGCCTAACTAAACCAAAGATTTGAAGAAGAAATATGAGGTTATAAGTAATCATGCATATAAGAGATTAAAACTCAAATAACATTCATGGATAAAATAGATGTGATCATGAACTCAAAGTTCATCGGATATCAAACACACCGCAAAAAGAGTTACATCAAATAGATCTCCAAGAGACCATTGCATTAAGAATCAAGAGAGAGAGAGAGGAAGCCATCTAGCTACTAACTACGGACCCGTAGGTCTATAATGAACTACTCATGCATCATCGGAGAGGCACCAATGAGGATGATGAACCCCTCCATGATGGTGTCTGGATTGGATCTGGTGGTTCTGGAACTTGTGGCAGCTCGAATTGTGTTTCATCGACTCCCCTAGGGATTTGGATTTTTTGGGTATTTATAGAGCAAAGTGGCAGTGCGGGAGGCGGCCGAGGTGGGCACAACCCACCAGGGCTCGCCTGGGCCCCCAGGCACGCCCAGGTGGGTTGTGCTCCTCTTGGTGCCCCCCTATGGTACTTCCTTGGCCCAATAGGTGTCTTCTGGTCCAAAAAATATCTCCAAAAAGTTTTGCTGCATTTGGACTCCGTTTGGGCTGATATTCTGCGAAGTAAAAAACAAGCAAAAAAACAGAACTGGCACTAGGCACTATGTCAATAGGTTAGGCCCAAAAAAATGATATAAAGTTGCTATAAAATGATTGTAAAACATCCAAGAATGATAATATAATAGCATGGAACAATAAAAAAAATTATAGATACATTGAAGTGTATTAGCATCCCCAAGCTTAATTCCTGCTCGTCCTCGAGTAGGTAAATGATAAAAACACAATTTTTGATGTGGAATCCTGCCTATCATGTTCATCACATATTCTTTTCTTTTGTAGCATGGACATATGGACTTTCATATGTTCAAAGCAATAGTCTAGTTCTGACATGAAGATTTCAATACTCAAGCATATCAACAAGCAACCATGTCTTTCAAAATATCAACACTAAAGCAAGTTATCCCTAGCCCATCATGCTCAGTCCTTGATCCATTCATGAAACACACTCGCATATTAGCTACACCCAATGCTCAAATACGATCATGGTGCCCCTTAGTTGGTGCTTTATAAGAGATGATGGAGACTCAAATGAAAATAATATTGCATAAAGTAAATAGAAAGGCCCTTCGCAGAGGGAAGTAGGGATTTGTAGAGGTGCTAGAGCTCAAAGCTTAAATTGAGAGATAATTTTTTTTGGGTGGCAAGCTTTTCCTGTCAACAAAAACGATCGAGTAGTTCCCAATACTTTCCATGCTAGATATATCATAGGCAGTTCCCAAACAAAAAATAAAGTTTATTCCTTTGTCCACCATACTTTCACATTCCACGGCTAGCCGTATCCACGGGTGCTGTCCATACCAACACTTTCTAAGGAATTTATTATTTGACAACATAAAGTAAATTCATTTTTCATTTCGGGACTTAGCATCCCTAATACCTTTGTCGTACTCTCGCGCAATGACAAGTGAATAAACATTTATCTTGAGAATAACACATCTAACATGGAGAAATATCAACCACCCCCTATCGTTTCATGAGCGGTCATTACAAAAAAAGACACATCCATGACATTTTGGGCCGAACGAATTTTTTTCTGTCATACTTATGACACTTCTATGACGATAATTGTTACAAAAACCGGTATCATCATAGATGTGGTGGGCTCCTACTTCTATGACAAAAAATCATGACAGAAAATGGGCTTTTCATCCTGGGCGGGCTGGAGAAGCAGCTTCATGACATTCTTTGGGACGTGCATGATGGAAAAAACCGTGTTAGAAGCGAGGGCGGGGAAAATATCAGGGAGTTCCCGGTTATGGTGGGTGGTCGGGGGCCGAGCGATGCACATTTCTCTCATACCGTACGTGCTTGGGTGCGAGGCGTTGGGCTCTAACGGAACCCGAACGAGGCGTTGGGCTCTAACTGAACCCAAACAATTGCACTGCAGTCTACGCGTTACTGAACCCGAGCGATCGAGCTATTCCTTCTACTGCTGCTAACTGAAGCCGATCGATGCTGCCTCTGGATGAACAGTGAGCATTGTTGGGGGGGGGGGGGTTGGATGAACAGTTCTAGTTGGGGGTTGGATGAACAGGACCTCGTGGTGTTGCCACTGGATGAACAGGACCCCGATCGATCGAGCCGGTTGGGCGTAGATGAATAGGACCCCGTGGAGGGAAGGTTGAACAGTAGCCGGTGGAGGGCTGGTTGAATAGTAATCGATGGAGGACTGGATGAACAGTAGCCCGTGGAGGGGTGGTTGAACAGGACCCCGTTGAGAGGGCTGGTTGAACAGTAGCCGGTGGAGGAGCGTGTGGTGGAGGTTGGATGAACAGGAGCCTGTGGATGAATAGTCATAGGTGGAGGCTGGAGGAGATCGACGGTGGATGAACAATAGCTCATGGAGGCTGGAGGAGGTCGATGGTGGAGATGAAAAGTATCCCGTGGAGTCCCATTTTGCAGTATGCCACACCCCTCCCGATGAACAAGACCCCCATTTCGACCGTAGCGCTCCAACACAAGTCCGTTTCCTCCGTTTGCGGTACACCACACCTCTCCCGATCAGCAGGACCCCGTTTCAACCGTAGGAGGTCCAACAGAAGTCCGTTTCCTCCATTTTGCGGTACGCCAGACCCCTCCCGATGAACATGATCCTGTTTCGATCGTGGCCGGTCGAACACAAAGCCGTTTCCTCCGATCTGCTGTACGCCAGGCCTCATTTCCATCGGCTGTTCCGTCCAAGCCGGTTGGCTCCCATGCGTTCTGTTGCCTCCCGATGAACACGACGCATTCCATTGCCTCCCCATGAACACGACAACGATGCAGTTTGTCCGTTCCGACCCAACCATGTACATGAGGTCTGACCGTACGTATGCGCGAGTAGGCGTTCGAGACCCCGCCCGTATGTATGTACGTGGCCGTATTTACTTTCTTGCACCCTGGCCGCTGTACGTACGTACATGCTACATGTGCGCCTCTACTACGACACGTGCACGCCTCTACATTGACCAGTATGTACATACACGTTCGCGACCAGAATGACAACGATACGCTTCGACCAGGTGGGCCCCGACTGTCAGGCACTTCCTTGCGTGCGAAGATGTAGCTGGTGGGTCCCAGCAGTCAGGGGCGAATCATTTTTTTGCCCATAATATGGACGCACTTCCTTGTGTGCGAAGATGTAGCTGGTGCGTCCCAACAGTCAGGGGGGAAACATTTTTTCGCGAAATACGGTCGCCGTCTGGTGGGTCCCTGCTATCAGGTGGAGGAATCATTATTTTGCACGTAATAAGGAGGCACTTCCTTGCTGCTACCGTGGACCCAGCTGTCAGCCTCCCCACGTACAGTACTCTTCCCATGGAAGTCGTTCCTTGACCACGTTGACCACACCGCACCGAGAGCACCAGGGCGGTGGACGGCGGTGATGTCTAGGAAGGGGACGAAGCGGAGCCGGGGAAGACACGGTAGTGGAAACCCACACGAAGAGGAGTACGAGGGTTCACTGGTTTGGCTGCGGTGTGAGGCTGTCGTCACCGCAGAATAACAAGGGGTGTGGGTGAGTGTCGGGTGGTAGGTGCGACATATGCCAACGGATGGCTTTTCATTGTGGGAGCCAGTAAGACATCGCCGGTGCCTGGAAACAGGATAAGGCGAAGACATGCACGCCGGCGGATCTTACCCAAGTTGGGGGCTCTTAGTGGAGATAATACCCCTACTCCTGCTTTGCGGGGTCTCCGCATGATCACTAGATCGATAAGAAGCTACAAGAGGCTCCTTGAGCTGTTCAGTGGGAGGAGGAAGAAGGGCAAGGCTAGCTCTCTCCTCTCCCTATGGTGGTGTCTAAAACTCTATGAGATCAACCCTTTGCATGGGTGTCCCGGGGGGTTTATATAGGCCTACAATAACAGCAGGTGTGGGTGATTAGAGGGATGGCTAGGCTAGCGATGGGAGTACGGTGGGGCGGTTAGGCCTGTGTAGCATAGCCGGCCGCAGGAGGATGGAGTAGGCAGTCCCACCGGCGCTTGTTTGAGCGGCTAGAGCAGGAAGAATAGAGATTGAAGAAGCACGACGGCCGTTGGATGGACATCCAACAGTCACTGATCTCATGTGTTGACTAAGTTGACACGGCGTTGCGTGTGCGTCAACCTTTTTTTAGGAAAGCATACGCGTCAACCTGTAGTAGGCGCACAAGTCAACCTCAAATCTGTGGAATACATCATACAACCCATCTGCCATTATTTATAATAATTTATAGCCCATTTCTAATTCTTAAGAATTTTTTTGGAGTCCACCTTCTTTTTGTTAGCATTACACCCCATATTGTGGCTGCGGTTAAAAATTATACGAAATTTTGCATATTTGGGTGCGGTTAACTATTTTAATCCCGAAATATCGATTCACATTCAAACTATTTAAAAAAAATAATTTATATAAATATAAAATCCAAATAATTGTCCATGGATAAAAATCAATGTAATTTAAAATCTTGTAATAAAAAAATTGAAACTAGTTCCTGGTTTGATGAGTTTTAAAAATGTACAGCCCATTTCTGGGCAAACCGAATGAAACTCTCCTCATCTTGAAAGATTTGTAGCCCAGGAGGGCTGATAAAGCAAGTAGGCCTCGTTTGGGTATTTCTTAAAAAAATAGAACTGGGCTAGCCATTTTCAGCAAGAAAAAAACACAACTGGGCTCATGATGTGGTAAACATAAATAAAACCCTGGCTAGATGGGCCACAACCCCAGCACAGGCCCGTTGTTACCTTGATCCGTCGCTAAAACTAGTATAAATAACAACTGCTTGTTCCTAAAAAAAACTGCGTGACCTGTTGGGTCCCTGGTGTCAGCCGCTCGTAGTGTAATTGTCTCGTTTATTGACTACGTTGACAATGATGTGAACCCCAAATGTCCAACCATTAGGAGGAACCATTTTTTTGGGCTTGTAATAACGAGGCACTTGCTTGCGTACTGCCATGATTGTGACACCCCCGATTCAATCGTACACTAATCATACACGCAAATGTGTACGATCAAGATCAGGGACTCACGGGAAGATATCACAACACAACTCTACAAATAAAATAAGTCATACAAGCATCATAATACAAGCCAGGGGCCTCGAGGGCTTGAATACAAGTGCTCGATCATAGACGAGTCAGCGGAAGCAACAATATCTGAGTACAGACATAAGTTAAACAAGTTGCCATAAGATGGCTAGCACAAACTGGGATACAGATCGAAAGAGGCGCAGGCCTCCTGCCCGGGATCCTCCTAACTACTCTTGGTCGTCGTCAGCGGGCTGCACGTAGTAGTAGGCACCTTCGGTGTAGTAGGGGTCGTCGTCGACGGTGGCGTCTGGCTCCTGGACTCTAGCATCTGGTTGCGACAACCAGAAAGAAAAGAAAGGGGAAAAAGGGGGGAGAAAGCAACCGTGAGTACTCATCCAAAGTACTCGCAAGCAAGGAGCTACACTACATATGCATGGGTATATGTGTAAGGAGGCCATATCGGTGGACTGAACTGCAGAATGCCAGAATAAGAGGGGGATAGCTAATCCTGTCGAAGACTACGCTTCTGGCAGCCTCCGTCTTGCAGCATATAGAAGAGAGTAGATTGTAGTCCTCCAAGTAGCATCCTCAAGTAGCATCTCCAAGTAGCATCTCCAAGTAGCATCTCCAAGCAGCATCGCATAGCATAAACCTACCCGGCGATCCTCCCCTCGTCACCCTGTTAGAGAGCGATCACCGGGTTGTATCTGGCACTTGGAAGGGTGTGTTTTATTAAGTATCCGGTTCTAGTTGTCATAAGGTCAAGGTACAACTCCAAGTCGTCCTATTACCGAAGATCACGACTATTCGAATAGATTAACTTCCCTGCAGGGGTGCACCGCATAACCCAACACGCTCGATCCCATTTGGCTGGACACACTTTCCTGGGTCATGCCCGGCCGCGGAAGATCAACACGTCGCAGCCCCACCTAGGCTCAACGGAGAGGCCAACACGCCGGTCTAAACCTAAGCGCGCAGGGGTCTGGGCCCATCGCCCTGAGCACACCTGCACGTTGCGTACGCGGCCGGTGAGCAGACCTAGCAACCTCCATTACAAAGGAAGTTGCGTTAACACAGTCCAACCCGGCGCGCGCCGCTCAGTCGCTGACGTCACGAAGTGCTTCGGCTGATACCACGACGCCGGGATACCCATAACTACTCCCGCGTAGATGGTTAGTGCGTATAGGCTCGTAGCCGACTCAGATCAAATACCAAGATCTCGTTAAGCGTGTTAAGTATCCGCGAACGCCGAACAGGGCTAGGCCCACCTGTCTCCTAGGTGGTCTCAACCTGCCCTGCCGCTCCGCCACAAAGTAATAGTCGGGGGCCGTCGGGAACCCAGGCCCACCTCTACCGGGATGGAGCCACCTGCCCCTTCAGCCCCCAACTCCGAACAGTGTCACAGGAAAGGTAACTGTGTAAAATATATCGTATATGCCCGTGATCACCTCCCGAAGTGATCACGGCCCAGTAGTATAGCCTGGCAGACGGACAAGAGTGTAGGGTTACTGATGGAACACTAGCATCCTATACTAAGCATTTAGGATTGCGGGTAAGGTATCAATGACTGTAGCAGCAATGACAGGCTATGCATCAGAATAGGATTAACGGAAAGTAGTAACATGCTACACTACTCTAATGCAAGTAGTATAGAGAAGAGTAGGCGATATCTGGTGATCAAAGGGGGGGCTTGCCTGGTTGCTCAGACAAGGAGGGGCCGTCGGTGACGTAGTCGTACTCGGTGGCATCAGCGTCGGTCTCGTAGTCTACCGGAGAGAAGAGGGGGAAGAAATAATGAATACAGAGCAAACAAAGCATCACAAAATATAACAAGGCAATACGCGGTGTTCGGTGTGCCCTAACGCGGTAGTAGGTGATACCGGTGAAGGGGGAAAAACATCCGGGGAAGTATTCCCGGTGTTTCGTGTTTTCGGGCAGAGGAGCCGGAGGGGGAAAGTTGCGGGTTCGATAGGTTAGAGGGGTGTGGCGGACGAACGGATTGCGTATCCGGAATTGTCTCGTCGTTCTGAGCAACTTTCATGTTGAAAATATTTTAATCCGAGTTACGGATTAAAAGATATGATTTTCTAAAGATTTTATTAATTTCTGGAATTTATTTAATTATTTAATTAATTCGGAAAATGGATTTATGACGTCAGCATGATGTCATGCTGACGTCAGCAGTCAGCGTTGACCGTTTGACCTGGTCAACCTGACATGTGGGTCCCGTGGGACCCACCTGTCATACACTATTAGGTTAATTAGGGTTTAGTTAAACTAATCACTGTTTAATTAAGCTAACAGGTTAATTAGATTAATTAATGAAGGTTAATTAATTTAATTAATTAATTAATTAATTAAATTTGTTTTCATTTTAATTATTGTTTTTATTATTGTTTTTATTATTATTTTTATTTATTATTTTTTTTATAAAAAACGTTCTGGGCGTGGGGGCCCCCTGTCATAGGCCCCGGGGGGGGGGACTTAGCGGGTTAGCGGCAGGAGGGCGACGGGCGCCGGAGCGAGCGCTCACCCGCACGGAGTGTGGCGAGGCGAGGCCAGTGGCCAAGGCGACCGCGGTGGCCGGCCGGCGTGGGGAGACGAAGTGCGGGGCCGGCGACGAGCGAGCTCGCGGGCGGCAGAGGAGGCGCCGCCGGAGTGGGGCCGCGCGGACGGGCT